>NC_088859.1:49080921-49190921 GCF_963853765.1 Magallana gigas | reverse complement strand
TTAAAATTTATTATGTGTATTCATACATTTTGTAGATGAAATGTTTCGTAAATGTGTTGGCTAAATGACAAATAAAACCAGTCTATGTGTTTCAGTGTATTTTGGAGGTATTAGTCAAACCGTTTGACCCAATTACAACCGTCATATAGTTGGATCTGTTTAACTTTAAAGATAACTGTAGACAAACGGTTTTATGATTATTTTAGCATTAACTTGGCAAAGTTATTAACTAATTACAAGTTACCAACTAATTATAAAATCAGCACCTAAAGTTATAAACATCGGTTGTAATTTTCAGTGCACAGTAGGGGCCTAAGTGGTTGCATCAACCTTATTTATAACGTCTAAAGATAAGACAGTCGCTAGTTATTAATCACAAAAGGGGTTAATTTAGGCTATGAAAATGTCTTTTGAATTAGATAATTATCATTTTATTGCATTAGGGGTTAACTTTCACGATCGTGAAATCAGAATACAGGGCAACTTCAACCTCACTTTCTGAGGAAATTCTGGCGAAGTTACCGACCACAAAGCGATTACTTATATTTACATAAACTTGTATTTAGCCCAAGTAGCCCCCTAGGTTTGTCAATGGGTAGATGTGTCAGATAAAATAACGTTTTCACTGACAGAGACAAGCATTTATTCTCAGCGTTTGTTTACATAGATTCCAAAGTAGAGAAAACCGATAATGATAAGATATGAAAAACCCGGGAAAATAACGATAAAAAAGTTTGATGCGGCGATAATTTTACTGATGCGGCGGTGCCTGAGAAACAAATCATTAATTTTTTTTGGCCTAACAGATTGCTTTTTTTTTTAAATATAAAATTTTATTAACACTAATGTTTCCTATTTCGTTGTCTTTAATTTCATGAATTAATTTTTAGAATTCAATACGTCACAATCTTTCACTGAATCGGTACTTTGTGAAAGTTCCACGCTCCCAGGATGAGCCAGGCAAGGGTTCATTCTGGCGGATAGACCCAGCATCAGAAGCCAAGTTAACAGCGCAGGCATTCAGGAAAAGGCGGCAGAGAGGTGTACCATGCTTTAGAACACCGTTTGGAGGATTATCCACAAGGTACCATGTTAGAAGAGTATTGAATGACTTTTATCATTGTTAGGTTCCTTATCAACAAAATACTTTAGTTTTTACCTATTTATCATTTGCTTGCATTAAAGGTCAGCGCCTGCTTCCCCAAGTCACACAGCTGGAACCTTCACTCCAGACAGTTTATCAAGAGAAAGCAGTCCAATCCCTGAAGGCTTTGAAGGTGATATTCACAGTCAGCATGGAGTAATGACCCATCCCCAGATTTTAACAACACAGCAGGCCGCAGACTTGTATAGAATCAGTCAGTCCGCTCCAGGTTCACCAGCAGGTACGTGTATGTCTGCTTACTTTGTGGGACAGGAACATCAAAACAAAATTGAAATCATTTATCTTGAGATTTGGATTGATTTCTGCTGTTAATGTGAAAAGTAGCTTTATGTACTTTATACTCAGCATTTGAATAATTGCTCTTTGTAAATATGAAAAGTATGTAAAAAAAACCACCTTTATATTTAGCATAAAAATTGTTATTCTGTGTAAATTTGAAAAGTAGGTCTGTATACTTAATTACTTTGTATGGTTGTTTGTAGGCTCTAGAGTGCTATCTCCTGTGACTGTGACAGCCACTTCCTCCCTGAATCCTACCGCCACTTCGGCTATCCATCAGCTGCCTACTGTCATCACCAAGCCAAAAGTCATCATGTCTAACGCCACTCAGGTGGTGCTGAATGGGCCGTCTGCAGTGTCATCTCTTACTAATGGATCACATATGGAGATCAAAAAAGAAATCAATCCTCAGTTACAAGGTATAGTGGAATTTGAAAGGCAAAGAGGGAATATACCTGCTCATAAAAATGTTGAAGGTACTTTCTAATATAAATATTGTCAGATACTGTGGTTTCATTAATATTCAAGGGCATCAATTTTCGTGGATAAAGTGAAAATCACAGTTTCAAGGATACGTAAATTCGTGGCCAATGACCCTATCAATACAAAATGTTAATAAAAATTGCACTCCAATGAACTTTTAATTTTGTGGATCAACTAAACAACGAAATCCACGAAGATTGATATTCAACGAATATTGATGAAACCACAGTATACTGATGTTACATCAAAGAGTCAGAACTAATTTTTGTCAGTCCAAACTTTAAGACAAAGTACGAGCTTGTGCATAATAAGTGCCCAGCAGCAGGTATTAGTATGTGTTTTTATTTGTGACACATGGCTCATTTTCCTCTCATGAGAAATCTAATATAAAAAGTGCATAAAAAATGGGGGTTCTCCACATCTAACAATAGCCATTTTCAAAATAAAAATACTTTTTTATGCATGCTTGACTAAAAATTACTATTGAAACCCCAGCCAAGCTTGATTTAGCATGGCACTTAGGTTATCAGTTATAACCAAATCTCATTTTAATAGCACTGAAAACAGAATATTATTATTTAAGGGAATCTTCTTAACCTTGCAGAGAAAATTCAAGCAGTAGTGTCAGCTGGAGGCCTTAAGCCTGTGACACTCGTTAGAAATCTCACAAGTGGGCAAGGCATGAACATGGGCATCGTACAGCAGCAGCCCGGTCAGCCCATCACTGTGATGTCTGCTGCCCCTCCGGCCCAGACCCAGGCAGCTACCATCCTCAGCCAGCCAGTCACATCTCAAGCAGGGGGGATCACTCTGTTTCCCCAGTCAGCTGTGCAGCTTGTCAGCACTTCTGGTTCTCACGTCCCACAGCAACAGTTGTTGGTAAGCAAACCATTCTTATACTGATGTTTTAGTTAGCTCTATATCGGTGTGTGTTGAGATAATTCATGTAATATGCATTTTGTTGAAAATTTGTTGTTGTACTAATTTGTATTTAAAGCCTAATGCAAATTATGCAATAAACATGTACATGATGGAAGTATTAAACATGTTGAATGGTAGGTAAGAAATAAACATAATATCTATAGAAATCTGTATTTGTAAATAAAGCAAATTTTTTATTATTATTAAAGGAAATTTTTTATTAAAATTCTCAGGGTAAACAAAAATTTATTGACAGAGTTATCACCCTTTTTATGATCTTTTATTAAGGTATAAGGAATCATTCTTCAAGTATAATGTGGTGATCATTTTGGTCGTGGGGGGATCAAATCCTATAAAGCCCAAAGGGCTTTATGATAGATTTATGGTTGTTAAGTGATTACCATAAAACTAGAAATTGAGTTCTAATATGACAATTGTTTGAGATGATGAGGAATAATGTGTATTTATCACTTCATGTAAACTTTTAATAGAAAATAGTGTCATTTCCCTATTGAATATGGCATTAAACATCACATTAGTTTTTTGGGCTTTGCTTGTTGAAATTGATTTTGGTTTGTTGTGATAGTTGTTACCAAAGAAGGATGAATAAATTTTTTTGTGTAAAATTATCAATTTCTGCTTGTTAAAGTAAGTATGTGTAATACTTAATGTCTGAAAATTCTGTTCAAGGTGACTACAATAGCTGGTGTCCCTGTTACCCTCACATCTAAACGGCAAGCTGAGGAATACACAGAAAACAATGGCCACGCTTCAGAGCACACGGAAGCTAAACAGATCAAACTAGAAATTAAGGACGAAACTAAAGAATAGAAAGAAGAGTTTTATCAAATCGGAATATTTTGGATAAGATTTATTACCCATGATTTTTGTCATTTTAGAATGGATTTTAAAATCATGACAATGACATGTTTGAAATCCTGAAGCGTATAATAAACTAAAGTGGAGGTTTTCAGAGATACGAAATAGCAACAGACAATAGCGTTATTTGTGTGAGTGTACATATAAAGTTATTCAATATCTGCACTTGGTATTCAAGTGAGTTATCATGAAATAAATTTGACGGTACTGTGGAGTGGAGGTTCAGAGATATTGTGCGGAACCAGTTTTGTACAGAACCAGCTATAGTGCTCATTTTGTGATTATTTCATAGCCAACATTGCAGATAAGGCAGCTCTGATGCGACCTATTGCTTTCTTCAGATTGAAATTAAAAGTTCTGTCAGCAATCAATATAAAATTAATAATAACAGATACACTATTTGTTATGGTTTTTCTTTTCAATTCTGCATTGTGTGAATTATGTGCAATATGACCACAACAGAATTCAAAATGATAAATGATCCAGAATGAATTATACTTGACTGTAACAGTTTGTTGTAGAATATGGTGGTGTTAGATGTTCTTATAAAATAGCACTGAATCTATTGTTACTCGTCCTAACATCTACTGTTATTGCTTTGTGCATTAAGTGTAATTTTTTTTACTTTCTTTTTGTTCTTGCATTTGTTTTATTGCCATTAAGTGTTAGGATTAAATTTTTAAATTGGCTTGTTATGAAAGATTTTTTTATACATAGTTTTTTTATGAAAATTCAAACGTACATTTTCAAAAAGAACAAAAACAACTGTGCAAAAAGTGGATAATTATTCAATAATTTACCAACACTGTAAAATTGATCTTGATCTGTTTGTTGTAAGAAAAAGTTTTCATATATGAATTTGTTGTTAAAAATGAAAAGAACATTTTTAAATATGGATCTTTTATCCTTTTCCATTGGTGTACCTGGTATATTAAATTGTTGCAACTTGAAATTGTAATTGCTGTTCAGATAAACAAGGTTGTGGTGTCAATCTCAGTTGAAGAACAAAGTTTTCCTTCCATTAAAGATAACTATTGCACAAATATGGGATGTTTATAATGCCATCAACATTTCAAGAAATGTATCAATACAGACATATTGGTCAACTTTTTTTTTTAATAATTAAACACAGTAGTCCTGCATGTCCAAATGACAAACTTATGGGATCATTCATCTATCTCTTTCTCTCTTTTTACATGATTTCATTGTGTATGTCATCAATCATGTTGTATAAGCAGCAGATTTCTGCTGAGAGTATCCTCAGTATGTGAATAAACATACTGTTTTAATCCAGCACTGTGTTTTTGGTATTTCCTATATTCTGACAGTATGAACCATTACTTTTTCACACAAAAGATTGCTTATGACCAAAGGGTTTGCATGATTGTGATTTTGACCCAAGGTTGTTTGTGCAATTCAAGGTCACTGGAAAAATGCATAATTTGTTCACTCTATACCTTTCTTATGGAGAAACACTGGAAGTTTAAATTCCCATAAAGATTGCTTATGACCTGAGGGTCAGTCATGATCTTGACACAAGGTCATTTGTGCAAGAACAAGGCCACTTAAAAAATGCACAGTTCCTGCCTTGGCCATATCTTGTCATTAAAAATTATTTAAAGCTTGACCAAAAATCTGCATGTGACCTGAGAATACAGCATGTCCTGACTGAGCTTTTATCATAAAGATCAAGGTCACAAAAAAGGCGCTGTACAACAAAAATTATATTTGCTTAGCAAGCTGTTTACAGTGCCTCAAGTTCAACCTTGCATAACTATGTACCGGTAAATGAATCAGAGCTTGCTTTGAATACAGAGAGTGAACATGATTTTGTGATATCAAAAATTGGAATTCTTAATATCAGAAAACGGGATTCATTTTCTGATAAAAAAAAATGAGTTTTTGAAATCAAAAAATAGATTTTTTGATATAAAGAATTTTAATATAAAGAATTTTTTATATCAAGAATTAGTTTTTGATATCAATAATTCGAATTATTGATATCAAATATTTATTTTTTGATATCAGAAAATATAACAAAAATATTAAACCAGCACCTCATATAAAACAGCGCCCCATATTTGTGATATAAAAAATAATGTCTGAAAATCGATTTTCTGATTTAAAAAAATAATTTTCTAATATCAGAAATTCGATATCAAAAAAAATCATTTTCTGATATCAGAAAATACCTCGAAAATTATTATAACGGTGCGCCATAAACATGAGAGGTAAAATTTAATTATATTGTACAGATATTATCACATTAATTTTCAATGAATTGATCAATTGCAGATTTCACGAGCAGTTTAAAGTGCAAGGATTGAATCAAAATAATTAAAGTACGGAATATATGTATTGTACGTACATTAGTTTTTCCCCTATTCCATCACACAGTGGTATTTTTCATGACTTCAGTCCAAAGTCATGAAAAATATCATTGTGCGACGGCCAGAGACATAAATAACAGAAAGGGACAGGGAATGGTTTAGCGAAACAGTTATATCATTGTATTAGTTAGTCTTTGCATCCGCTAGATATTGACTACTGCATTTGGATCAGTTAAATTCCCATGAGTAGTTTCTGTACTTGTATTACGAGTTATCGTTCTTATTTTAATAGCCACGTGATCTTCTTGACTACACCGGAAGTCGTGTCTGCCATAGCGACCAACAACAACCAACATTTTATCAAGTTGGTAGTGAGGTAGACTCCTCTAGTTTTTAGTGGAGTTTCTGGTCACACATGTGAGTGTGACACGAGTGTTTAACTATCATAAATTGGAACTGAACAAAAATCATGGCCACAGCAACATTAATGAGCAGGGAAATCCCTCCGGAGAGGCCACAAGTGCAGATCGCCGAAACATCAGGAGGCTCTCGTAATGCTGAGATGGAAATCACTTACACGGGCAACACAGGAAACGATATGGGAATCTCCACGATGGGTTTCAGGGCTTCAAAGTATAACCCTCCGGAGTGGCACGAAACCAATTATTCTAAGTATTATCAATCTTTTGTCGACAGAGATAATGCTGAGAGAATTCGCCATGAATCTAAGAGAACGGCCAGCGAAACAGAGGCTATTACAAACAAAACGCAAACAGAGGTGACAAAGAAGTTGGGAGAGAGAATTCAAGATATTAACTTTTGGAAATTTGAATTAGAAAGAGAAATTCAAGATGTCATCTCTGAAACTGATCTGCTGTTGTCACAGAAGAAAAGATTGGAAAATGCTTTGCGTGCTACAGAAATTCCTCTTCACATAGCCACAGATAACTTGAACTGCCGACAGAGAAGACAAGGTGTAGATTTGGTACAGGATAACGTAGAACTTGGACTACTTAAAGTAAGTTATTAATTTAAACGTTCTAAATGAGAATTGCATAAATATATAATCTTTAAAATCCTTAATCTGACACTTTTGATACAGAGTAATTAATTTGAATACATGTGTACTAAATAATTACTTTCAGGAAGTTGAAATTATCAACAATGTTCAAGATTTGCTCAAGAAAACAATTGACCAGTCCGATAAGCAAATAAAGTGAGTAGTTTGAAAATTCTTGATGTCTTAGCCATTTGTGTGTTTTGTAAAAGAATCCACCAAATACTCACCATACCAATAATTTTTTTTATCAAGGTTAAATAGAAATGCAAAACAAAATCTTGAAATGGACTGGAGTGATAAAAAAGAGGCTCTTGAGATTGATAGCAAATCTGGTGCCCTCAGGAATGAGCATACTGATAAGCAGTTCTACTCTGGTGCAGCCAAGTTTGAGGAGATGTAAGGAATGAATTATCAATCTATCATTCATTATTACCTGAGGTCTAACTTTAAAATACTTGCAAGACCTCACAAATGTAAAACAATGTTGACAGATGAAATACCAATGACTAACAGAAAAACAAGAAGAAAATTTTAGTAAAGCAATTGAAAAAATAAAGTTGTACATGTATTTCCTCTCTGACATCTGAGCAATGGATTAATCTTTTTATAGTCAGTCTACTCCTGAATCCTGGGCCCAGTTTACACATGACAACATCGTCCGAGCAGAGCACGAGAGGATGGCGTCCATTCAGCTGAGACAGCTGATCGATAACATTCTGTCGGACACCTCCAGAGACATGCGAGAGCAGTGTGACACAGTGGATGTCTGCTTCCAGAAACGCCTTGAAGAAATGGAGGATGCTAAATCTAAAATGGAAGAAAATCTCAGAAAGGTATTGTTATCAATATTTCATGGAAGCTTTACCTGTTTACATGTACTCCTCATTCATTCCCCCTAACCTTTTCTGAACTTTATTGCAATTAATAAATCAAAATTTTTTTCCAGATGTGTGATGAAATTTGCCAGATGGAGAAGAACATTGATATGCTTAGGAAGGCAATCAGAGATAAGGAAAATCCAATGAAGGTTTCTCAAACTCGCCTCAACAACCGCACATACAGGCCTGGAGTCGAGCTCTGCCGTGACCCAGTACAATATAAGTAAGGAGGCTTTTCCTGAAATTCAAATTGTTAATGGTTACATCAACAGATGATGCATGCATTTTTTCTGTTTACTAGTATTTTGTCTTTAGATGAATTCAGCATGTTAAATGAAGAGAGTTATATTCTAAATTTCTCCTTGATCTATATCACTGTAAAGAATAACAACAAAATGATGCATTGTATAAATATTATATGTATTTGATTTATCAGGCAAAATTTAACAACATTTTGATTTTTCAGATTGGTGGGTGAGGTGAATGAAATTGCTCAGTCTATTGATGCTCTAACCGAACAACTGAACAATGCCGAGAACTCCCGAAAGGACCTCCAGGATAACAGGATGGCTCTGGAGAAGGAAATTGCCTGCAAGAAGAACAGTATATTCATTGATAGAGACAAGTGTGTCAGTGTGCGCACTAGGTACCCTACCACTCTCAAGCTGCAGGGATACCAGTAACCGTCCAGATTGCCCCCTTTTAGACTTTATATCTCACTGCTTCTGTCTGTCTGTTTAGATCTGTTGCCAGATCAAAGCTTGCACTGCACGTCCATTAATGTACTGTTGTGAAACTTTTTTAAAATTTCTAATCTTATTGACATAATATTTACCATCATGGGATTGTAAATCATGCCTCATCAAGCAAGTTTGCAGAATCTACTAGATCTATCAAGTATTTTACAAAGGGGATCAATTATTCTTGGATTTTTCCTTGCCCTTTGTACATTAAATTATATGTGTGATATTGAGTACAGTATTTTGTAAATAAAGGTATATGTGAAGATTATGAAAACAAACTGGTTATTTTTTTTATTCACTTGTTTGTTCATCATCCAGTATGGATTTTCACATAAAAAGTACTGGCCTGGTAAGCAAGAAAGAAAAATTGCACAGCTTTTGGACATGTTTTTATCTGGAATATATAACCAAGTTTTTCTTTAACACAGTTCTTAAGTCGTCAGTGTTTGATCAGTTACAATGTATATCTTATACCTCTTTAAGCCATTCAAATTGAATCATTACATTTTGAAAGATGAAGTCTCATAACTGTGATGGGGTGTGAAAACAAATTGAGTTGTGCACACTTCCATATGGAATGTAAATATAAGAGATCATAATACATTGTACAATAACATTCTCAAAGTGAAAATAATTTAATGGGGTATCATCAAAAATTCATCTGGCTAATAAAACACAATAAAGCCAAAACATTAAGATTAACAACCAGAAGCTCCAATTTCATAACAAGTCTTCTTAAATGAATAAATACATCTTGAAGGTGAACCCATGTATATGTAGTTCAATAAAAATGCTAATCCAGAGTCCAATGGTGGACATTCTAACTATACTAATGTAGTTGCCATAATCTTGACAGTCATCCACATATCTTGAAAACTACAGCTTTGCAGCCAAAGGACAAAGGATAGCTATAGCTGCATATTTACTGGTATACCCAAGAGATATAGAATTACCCCAACATTTTTTATTGTTTTGCCTCGGACTGGAATGTCTCGACGTCATTGGATGAATAGCGTCACATGATTGCCTTATAATATTACTTATTAGGTTTGTTACTGACTGTTTACAGAAATTTGTGGGGTCGGTAAAGTTTATAGAAGGCGAGGCGGAGCCGAGCCTTCTATGGACTTTACCGACCCCACAAATTTCTGGAATAAGTCAGTAACAAACCTAATAAGTGTTTTGTTTTGTCGAGGACCCTAAATTTGATATGTAAACAACAAAAGATAATATATACCAATTAAATTCATAGGCTTATTATCTAATTCTGTACCTTTCTCGTCAGTCGTCTGTGCAAAACTGGATGCCATTGTATATAGGATCGTTTTATTACGTCACGGGCAAAAGGGGAGTCACTCTAAATATTTTGGGGCTTAAAAATTAAAGGTATGGTTGAACGTTTGTGTTAAAAATAAGCTCAAATAACGTTACGTCCACCATGTTGCCGTTTAAATTTTGACGCCCGCCGTGTAAAGAAATTTATAAGGCAATCACGTGACGCGATTCATCCAATGACGTCGAGACATTCTAGTTCGAGGCAAAACAAATTTCTTTATACGGCGAGCGTCAAAATTTATACGGCAACATGGCGGACGTAACGTTATTTAAGCTGATTTTTTACACAAATGTTCAACCATACCTTTGATTTTTAAGCCCCAAAATATTAAGAGTGACCCCCCTTTGCTCGTGACATAATATTATGATCCTACAATATGGCATCCAGGTTTGCACAGATGACTGACGAGAAAGGTGAAAAATTAGAGAATTAAGCAATGAATTTTAATATTATGTATTATCTTCTGTTTGTTTACATATCAAACTTTAGGTCCTCGACAAAACAAAACACTTATTAGGTTTGTTACTGACTGTGTAAAGAAATTTGTGAGATCGGTAAAGTCCATAGAAGGCTCGGCTCCGCCTCGCCTTCTATGGACTTTACCGACCCCACAAATTTCTGTACACAGTCAGTTACAAACCTAATAAGTAATAATATCTTCATATTCCAACCAAGTCCATGCAATTATACTGATGTCTATAGTTTAAATGAGATGTAATCAGGGATGTACAAAAAGTGTGTAAATTCCATAGTGAGGTGAAACATCACAGCCTAATGTACCAAAGATTGATCTTCTTTGAAGTAGATCATTTTTTTATGATCTTAAATCTGAACACATATTTCTCTTTCATCTCCACTATTACTACAACCCCTATAAAATCCACAGACCTCTTAAAAGTTTAAATTATTTCGCTGTAGAGGTCTCGCCTGTGTAGACGTACATCTTGCGTCACTGTGTTACTCAGTCGCGATGAAATTATCAAATTTTACACACTTTTTCCAAGCCAGGAGAATACTTACATGAAATAAACAGGAAAAGACATAATTTACAAACAGAAAATACACATGAAACAAGATATATATGCACAAAATCTCAAACCACAAAAGGAATACATGTACTACTTGTCAACCACAAATTTCAGGTGTGCAACCGGGTGAAATGAAATCGAAGGGTTTATATACCTGCGTGACAGTGCCTATTTATGAGCAGTGTTCAGCTTTAAGACAGAGTAACAACAGAGAAAGAGTGTAAGAAAATAAATTTTATTGATAACATATCCATATAAAAGCTGATGATAAATAGATACATGTATATAACCGGTCATATTAATCTGAGGAGTCTTTGTCTGTCTCCACGGTATCCACAACAATCACTGGGTAGGTTTTGGAGTTGGTCATGAAACAGAGAGTCCTCAACAATTGGAGGTAATCACTGAAAAAAGATGATGCTTGTACTATAATACTCCCTAGTACAAATTCAATACTATATATGTAGTAAATTCTTAAAAAGATATCGCATATCATTAGACAAAAAGTTAATGTTCTCTCTAGTAAATTGATTGCTGGCAAAACCACAACAAATGCAATTATTGACAATCTTTTGGTTTAGTACTTAACCTTGTAAGGAATGCGTTAGAGATTGGGCCTGAATTACCTGGCTGAGAGTCCTGGGGACTCCATTTGTTTGGTTATGACTGAGATGATGGACTGCTGTAGTAAACAGACCAAGTGTTGGTACTGAATCTGGAACATCAGGTGTATATAGCGCTCCAGCTGTTTTGTTGACCTGTACTGTACTCGAGAATTCAGCTCAGGTAAAACACATTCACCTGTAATCAGATAGATATAGCCTGTGTCAGTGTTCTAAAATTTGATACATGTACATGTACTTAAATATCATCATTTCAGCACATGGTACATAAAGTCAATTGCTAGTAACTTATATACTAGCATTTGTGCTGTGGACAATACCAGTGAGGAAGTTGTTTACTATGGTTTACTATAGCAGTTACCCAAAGGTTTGCAACAGTAAAAATATAAGACTTACAGTAAGCCCTATCAGCCTAAGAAAAAGGATGAAAACCATCAAATGGAGAAACAAAATAGACTTACTAGAAAATGGAGACCACATCATATCTGACCTGGTGGTGGGAGGTGGAGGATTCCATTTAGGCTCTCTGTGAGCTTGGCACAATGCCAGCTCATTGATGCAATCTGAAAACAATAAAGATATATCATTACCGGTATTATATTGTACTTCTAAGATATATCATCACAATAAGAATATTCAAATACATTCACAAGGAAACCTTGAAGACTGCATCATTTCTGTGTATCTCTGATTACTGACTTTTAAACATCAAACTTGTTTATATAAACATTCAATAAATCATACCAATATCTTCAGAATCCCATTCTTCTTGAAGTTGATAAAATCTTGTTAAGACTGTTTCCAGTATATTCTTTGTCCTCAAAACTTCATACACAGGCGTTTCATCTGAAAACAGGTGGGCCAATACATGTGTATGTTACAATAATTGCAATAATGAAAACCACCTCCTTACCATTTTTACAACCAAATGATAATGGTAAAAAATGACAACAGTAAAAAAGTAGACATCATTGAGATGGGGACCATCTCAAAGGGTCCCCTCTTAAATACAGGACATAAACATGAAATAATTTAGAGGACTTTGCTTGACCTTATCCTCTGACTTAAAAGTTTAGTTTTAGATTATGACACATCCTATATTAATCAGGTATTGTATGGATGTAGTATAAGGTAGATACAACCAAGAGGAAAACATCTAAGTTCTAGAAAAGTAGTTTGTACAAAGGTCTATAAAGTCCGAGCAAGATATGGTCAAAGGGAGAAAATTAAGGTCCAAAACTGGATGTCATAGGTATATGTTATGATGTTGGCCAATGACCTAAAAATTTGGTTCAAGGTCACTGCATACCCTTTATCCATAAGCACTACTTACGTGAAATATGAGCAAGATATGATAAAAGGTAAATAATATATGGTCTAGACAAGGACTCCTCAAAGAGTTCTCATATGACCTTGACCTTTGACCTACGATTCAAGGTAACTGCAAATCCTTTATCCTGAGACTCATGTATGAAATACTCTAGATTCCATATTTCATGCAAATACGCGTACTTAATTCTGTGATTCAACCATTTTGCATCAAATCGCTAGTTTATCACAGTTTCATTTAGCGGTAAAGTACATCTGTCCGTAAAATAAAGGTGAGATTTAAAAATCTCAGAGATGTGCTTCTTGTGACTTTACGTGAATAGTAATTCCTCACGGTTACCAGTTATAAGAAAGCTACAGTAGATTGGGCAAAAGAAGAGAATAAATAGTCCAGACAAGGATTTTACACACAAATCTGCTATTACCTTAAACTTTGACCCAGACAGTTGGTTTAAGGTTCATCCCATCACCAATAAAACAGTAGAACATTTTTTATCAATACCACAGAAGGGCAATAACTCGAAACTGGAAATCATGTTAATGTATTTGGTCTGTTTTGGTAGAAAATTCTTTTTAAAATCATTAAAATTGAAATAATAAATATGAAGTAATTGTGTAGAATATAAAAGAAATATCTCAATTTCCCAAATTACATACTTTAAATCATTGCTGTTAACATACCAATCTTAATAGGATAAAACTTAGTACATGTACTTTGAGAATGCTGAACAGAATGTTCACTAAATAAACAGCGTGGTGCAATAATTTACATCCGGAAATTCAACCTGAGTCATCTATGTTCAATGGTATTAATGATCACGGTTTGCAAGATGTTAATGATTAAAATGTTTTACATTTTTAGTGATGTAAAAAAAATTAATATTTACCCATGGATATGCCATCTGTCAGTCCTTCCAACATCTTCCCCAGGTTCCTGTACTCATGTTCCACCCTCTGAGCTGCCAGGGCTGATTTATATCCCGGATCTTGCTCAAACTGAACAAACAAACCATCACAAACTGTACATCAATTGTAGATTTTCATATTTGTTAAATTTATCATTTTTGTATGCAATCTGTCATACTCAAAAGGTTCCAGTTAAAATACATATATGTACATGATAGCTGTCTATGAAAAACTGTCATGGTAATAAATACTAAGGCTTATGTTCCTTTATTCATTTACAGTACATATATATTTATCTGTTAAAGTTTGACTTTAGATGTTCTCTCTTTATCTTTAAATATAAACAGAATAAACAGATACTTTACACTTCAATGTACATGTGTGTATTATGTTTTCAAATTTCAAGTCAAACAATTTTATGTCAATAAGGTACCGTTATATAAATAGTGCCTGTTTGGGAGGGTAACAGTTGAAATTGACAACCCAAGAAAACCACTGTCAACCGACGTGAAGCGGAGGTTGACAATGGTTTTCGAGGGGTGTCAATTTCAACTGTTATCCTCCCAAACAGGCACTATTCATTTTATTATACTGAACGTCTTAATATTAGAGAAAATTTTACTGCTTTTATATAGAAATGGCGTGAATTCTACAGCAAACCGTACGTGCATGTAAGAATTCGTTGTGTTACCCGTTGCCAAGTGTGTTGCTAACGCTGAGGGTAATAGAACGGATTATCAACTGTGTCTAAACCAATCAGATTTCAGTATTTAACATGAAAGTATAATAATACTGTATATACAAGACCTCCCATCCCTGGAACTCTCCTTACCAGTCTCTCCACTGATTCAATGAAGTCCTGTCCAGACTTGGTAGAATCCACCTTTTTTGTGACTCTAACGACCGATAATTTCTGTCTCAGTCTGTGGTTCACGGACACTAGCTTTCTCAGCTTCGATGGTATCTCAACTTGGCTCCTAAAAAATGGACATTCTGACAGTTATTATGCTTTTTCTTTGATGACAAGAAAGTGTTTTAGTATACTACACATGTCCTTCATTTATCATTCTATATATGGTAATTTACTGATTGATCAGTCACAAAGGTCAAGGTTAAAAGAGATTGTGCTTCAAAAGTTCTATCTATATGTGTACTCACCCATCTCTGTACAAGTTAAATCTGTTATCTTTCTTAGGCTCAGTATTTGTTGCCCTAACATCCCTGTCATTACAATTTTTTTCTACATTTGTAGATTTGGAGTCAATGTGACAAGCCTGAGTGGTGTGTGAATCATGCTTCTGTACATGACTGGCCGAAGCTGACCGAGGTGAAACATCATCAGCATCACTATGGTTACGTTGGTTTGTCTCCAGCCTAGTCGAGTCTTCACAGACTGGGTCAGGACTGTTGCTCTGGCTAGCTGACTTGACCTTGTCATTGACAGCAGGTGCTGTCTTCTCAGTGACAGTAGGAGCTCTCTGGTCAGTGACAGCAGGTGCCCTGGTTGTGGATCTTGTTCCAACCCTCCCTACATGCCCTCTCCCTACTAACTTCTTATTCTTTGTTCCTCTGATCATTGCTTCTTGATTTGTGGAGTTTTTCGGAAATGACAGACCAGGATTTGTTTGAAAAGGAGCCTTGATGTGACTTTTGTTTGATGGTGGTGCAGGATTTCTGCTAAATTTTCTGCTTTGTGCATTTGATTTCTCAGAAGGCTTTTTGATAGAAGTTTTAGATGAGGAATTCATTATTTCATTAGACAAAACACTTTTTGCTTTTTCATTTTCATCTATCTTCAGCTCTTTCTTTTGGGAAGATGGAGCAACAGTCCTTGAGTAACTTTTAGGACAATCCTCTGTCTGAATACGAAGAAAATAATTCAATAAATTGTTTATGTTCAATTCCAATGCAACATGGACCTTCTTTTGTTGTAAAAAAAATGTGTTGTTTAGATTGCAGTCAGCATCACATGCAGTATATCTCTGTCATTTAATTTAATAATTGCCTTTATGTCTTACCATAATCAATTAAATTACTAGAGCACTTAGATAAACATTTTTTGCCTATATACCATGTATACTCCCTGAAAAATTTCAAACACAGTTTGAATCATTTTGATATGGTTTAATATCAACTTGCCTTCTTTTGCAATGTCCTTGCTTTTTGAGCTTTTGCAAGAAGTTTTTCCATGGCATTAAGTGCCTCTCTCTCAGCTGGTGTTAAACTTTCTAAAATGTTTGCATGTGATAATTACACAAATACATATAAATCATTTTTTTTTCAATCTATCTAAAAGGGTGCCCTTCATCATGTAAACTTTTACAAAATAACCTGAAGAGCAGAATGCAGTCCAATATGTGTACATGCAGGTTGTTTAAAAAACTTAGAAATTGCATTCTCTATCTTTGGGTAAATTAAAAAAGCTGATTGTGCACATATATGCAAGAAAAAATATTTATCCTTAAATCCATTAATAAAACTCTTCCACTCAAAACACTTTTTTTTCAAATGATATACATGTACTGGGCATACAGATTACAGAGCCAGGTTCATGTACATGTATAGTCTAAAAATTGTACATGTATACTCTTAATTCACCTGTAGGACTTTCTACAGGATTGCTACTTTAATCACCTGTAGGACTTTCTTTAGGACTAAGGATTACTACTTTATTTACCTTAGGACTTTCTTTAGGATTATTACTTTATTTACCTGTAGAATTTTAAAAGATTACTACTTTAGTTACCCGCAGGACTTTCTATAAGATTACTACTTTCCATCTGTTCATCACATCTTTTTCTTTCATCAGATAAACACTTGTCATCATTTATTGGTGCTTTGATATTATTGCTTCCTTTGCCGTTTTTTGGCCTGTCAAAAATATACATTACATTTAATAGTGTAAGTAAGTAATTTATTCATAGTGACATGTGTATACATTTCCAATTGTAATATCAACAACTGTAAGCATAGATTTAACACCCGGCCCATCAGGTCTATATGCCCCTTTAAACACATTATGCATGAAAAAGAAAAGAAAATAACACAGCATCAAGTGATAAACAAAGATTTGAGAGAAAATATGCATGTATAAGTATAAAGCTTCAAGTCATATAATACAGTATGTGTTAATTTTCTGAACAATAAAGATTAATTGTCTACATGTACAAGAATGATATAAGTATCCGGCAACATGCCGAGGATAATTTGAATTATTATTGAAAGTACAATTAGTGAATCTGTGTCTATAAAATTCTACAATAGTAATTGATTAATGTGTAATTAGTAATTCAAAAAAGGGTTCTGATATTTGATTGAATCTGATTATATAAAATTTATATACTTAAAAATTACCATGGCTTAAAGAGTAGCTGTAACTGTGAACAATCACATTCAAGTTTCTTAATCTTTTTTTCAACATCCTTTTCTAGTGTTTTTAAGTACTGACAAATGCTGAAAAAAAGAAAAACACTGATATTATTAAACAGTATCAACAAATGGTACAGGTGTACAAGTTTCCTAATTTAATAAATTTGAGAACTGGGTTTTTAGAAAATCTTGCAAAATCTGTCATTGTACTAATTATAGTAAAAACTGAAGTACCTGGTAAATATATGATCCTTCAATAATGCATGAGATCTCTCTAAATTGGACTGCAGACTTATCAATTATTTGCAGACTTATCAATTATTTGCAGACTAATCAATTATTTAAAATTTACATCAAATTTAAAGAGTCTTAGATGTTCATAATCATATCATTTATTTCAGAGTGGAAAAAATGTTTAATAAATTACAGTTTATTTTGATTAATTCATTATGATTTCATCAATTTTAGAAGGTTTTCTTAAAACCCAGGTATAGATTTTCAAGAAATAATAAAGTACATTCACTTCAGTACTTTTATTTTAATTTGATGTTCTAAAAATATGGAACAAATGGTATGTAATATTTACTCCAATGCTCGGTTAGTATGTAATATTACTTTTTACCATGATATAAAAGTAGATAAATAAACCTACTTCATGTAGGTAAAAACCTTTGTAGGTAATTCACATTCTCTCACCAGAGGTCGTGCTATACACAAGCTTCGCTTACACCTCTGTCAACGCCCGATGTACAAGATTCTTGTACAAACTTAAACGATGGGCAAAATGTAATAAAAATCTATGTAATTATTCCTTTTGTCTATGAATATGATTATGAATAATTAAAATTATTTCTTTAATGCCGTTATTTATTTTTATTTCAACGTTACTGGAGGAACTATTTTGCGGAGGTAAACATTAAAATATGATCACATGATCTAGTTTGACAGAAGTTTGAAAAATCAGTTTCTGTACACTACCGATTCATCGATGATTTTACATAAATCAGCAGCAATGTCATCTCCTGTGATGTTTTTAAACGTGTCCTCAAAGTCATTGCCCGTCCATGACTTCCCTTCACGCTGATTGTACAGAAGAAGCGAATCAACAATGCCATGTGCTCGCCATGCTTGTTTTGATCATGTGACAGACTATTTTTCCGGCGTTGACAGAGGTATAAGCGAAGCTTGTGTAGCACGATCTCTGGTGAGAGAATGGGTAATTCAAGCTATAAATTCAAGTAACTATAAGTACTGGACCTGAGAATTTTGTACAAAGAGAAATCTTACAATTTTTGCCTTGCATCAAATTCAACTGATATTTGCTAATGGGTCTGGGTTTTTTTTTTCAAAAAAGAAGATAAAAATTATCAAAAAGTGATGGAACGGAAACGAGGCAGACTGTATCCTTTTAAAATACATCTTGGATTCTACAACAAATTCTTAACTTTCGTGTCTCTTTCTTAAATGAATAAGTCAATAGCAAATGCAAGTAAAATGGATATATTTCGATGAGCTCGACAACCAATCGATATCATTTTTTAGTTTCTTACTGTTCAGTAGATGATAAACATTGCAAATCCAAGGAAGTCGCCATTTTTAAAGGAGAAGATGCAAATAGTTTTTACGGAGAATATTCGAACAAAAAATAAAATATCTTTTAAAATTCTTTTTTTAATATTCAGCCAACTTATCATAATACAACAACGACACAACGTAACAAATAAAAGAACTTATAAGTCAAAACAAAAATTATTAAAACTATTTTTTTTCATCCGGGACTTTCCAGGAAAAGCCAGCTATGGCCGCCGAAGGTGCCTCACGAAAACTTGCCGATTTGCGCGTTGTTGATTTGCGCCAGGAATTGGAAAAGAGGGGCTTAGATAAGACTGGAGTAAAGGCTGTTTTGACAGAACGGTTGCAAAAGGTATAAATGCATGTACATGCTAACGATTGTAGTGTTGTAACGCCAGCCTCGTGAAGTGACGCCATATTGAAATTATGCCGAAAAGCATAGATCTATTCATCATTCCCCAAACATATTCTACATTTTCTAGAACTTATCGATTTGTTGTTTTTTCTACTTTATTTGTCTATGCCTAATCTTGCACTGGTTTTCTTTCTGCAATGAATATTGGAGACGAGTATATCGTGCATATGTATAGTGCAAAATGGAAGATTTTAACCAGGTCCAGTACAATCTCTTGATTTAGCTATATAGCTTGAAAAAGCTATATAGCTTTATAAAGCTATTCAAAATAGCTTGATAAAGCTATTTGTGTGCAGTATTTGAAGAAAATGTTTATTGTAAGAAATGGACAAAAAATCGCAATTAACTTGCTACTCATATTTGCACAATTGACCATTATAAACATGACAACAATTAAAGATAGTTTTAACACTGCAGCTTTTAAACGATTGGCTGTTCGTTAGCTCTAAAACGCGTTCGCCCTTGATGCCTTTCGCTCTAGTTTTCGTTCGCCCTAGGTCCGTTCGCTCTTGACGCCCATCGCACTGTGTCCGTTCGCCTTAATTTTATATAGGATTAATTAATTTATATATTTTTGTGTATTCTGGTCAATTTAAACATAGATACAATCATATATAATTAATAAAAACGATACCGCCCTTTCTACTTCTACATAATAATCACCATTGTTGACAGTACATGTAGTTTGATACAGTTGCATGTTCCATTTCCGTATATTTCTCATTTACAGATCAAAGGATTGTGTTATATGTAAATTCTTTAAATATAGAATAGGTGATAATCATCTGCTAAGCTTCTGAATGAGCCAATTAAATCAAATTCTTTAATTGTTTAAAAAACACCAAGTGAATCATTATAAAAACAAGAAGACGGTTATCGACAATTTACGGCAATAAAATCTTACAATTAGCCTATACCAATTACCTCTTTTTTGATGAAGGAAAAACATTATATACGAATAATTAATAAAAGTTAACAAGTTTTAAGCTTAAAGTAAATGAAATAACTTATAATATGTTTTTTTTTATAAACAAGGAGCGAACGAGGTTTAAGGCGAACGATTATTTGGGCGAACGATTATTTGGGCGAACGATAATTAGAGCGAACGGACTAGGGCGAACATGTGGATGGGGCGAACGCACCCGATACCCTTTTAAACACTTATAAGCAAAAAATATATTTCCATTGTTTGGGTAACTGTTTACCACTTTGTGTGCAATGAGGCGTGGATAAGTATGATTTCTTCTCATTGTGATAAATTATTACCAATCAATTATCTTGTTTACCATAACTGACCTCCTTTATATTTCATTCAAGAAGTAACTGTGTGGTCATGAATCAGTTGTCCCAAAACTTTTAATGCAAAGTCTCTTAAGGAGACGCAAATTGATGAGTAATCTTTACATGCATTGTTCACAGAACAGTTCAAAGTTGAAAACTATCACTGGACTAAAGTGCAATTTTTTATACATACTGATAAAATTACAAATTTAAGAAAAATGTATGACAAAATAGCTAAATGAAGCTACTCTGAATAGCTTAATAAAGCTATTTTGCTTATTCAAGCTACCGGTATATAGCTAAATCTGGAGATTGTACTGGACCTGTTAACAAGTGACGTTGTCAATGCAGTATTAATTTTTACTAAAATCTGACTAAAATTGCGCAACTTTTGATACAAGTTATAAATCAAAACGAATTTGTGGAAAAAATCTTTTTAAACAACACTTCAATTACACAATTTGTAGCAAAAAAAACGTGCATATCAGCAAGGCATGAGACTGTTTAAATAGAAATTACACGTGTTTGAAAATCAAGCCCATGCATTTTCAACCACCTCCAAAAATGCGCATTATTTTTCATCTCATAAAACTAAATCGGCCCCTGTCGCTGGCGGGTACGCCCAAAATTCCAAAATGGAATTATTTTGCCTCTGACATGTTTTTAGGTGAACCTTTTGTGAAATACTGTTCTGAAACCTGCAATATAATGAGATAGTAATTATAAGAAAAGAGTAAATTAGGATCGTTTTTTATTTTCTTTTGAAGAGATATAGATCTTCTATGATAAAATGCATGCATTGTATGATATTTCTTATATATTTATTGAAAATAACTGGAGTAGTGCAATTTAAATTGATTCTTTACATGCATTAATTTTTTTTTTTAATTAAAAAACTTTAAAGTCATCATTGGTTACATCCCCAATGAGGCTTTGTATGTCTTGAAATCATGTAAATCATCAATATTATAGATTGTTGAAATTCAAACATATTTTATAGGCCTTGGAAGAGGAAGGACATAACCCAGAAGAATTTAATTTTGAATCAGCAAACACACCCAAAAAAGGAATTGCAAGCAAAGCTAATGACAGTAAGATTTCTTCATTTTCTATGAAGTGTTGCATTAAAAATACTTATTGAAATGAAAAAGAATTAAAAAAAGATTATTATGTCAATTTTCAGAATCAGAGGGAAAAGATGAAACAAGAGAGAAGGTAAACTAATCTATGTTTTTACTAAAACAATGATTTTTTAGTGTTTTAAATGGGATGGATGTACTGGTAGGCCTATCCCTAATGCTTTTTTCTCTAAATTTATTCATCTAAATCCGTAGTTAATGTTTTTAGTACAAGGGAAAAAGAAACACCAAAGAAAGTGTTAGCACTTTGTTGCTGAGGGACAATTTTTTTAAATTTCAACAAATGTTGCAATTTTTTTTTTAATATGGTGTTCATTTTTCCTAGGATTTAAAAAAAAATCCCTTCAATATCTGATGTCAATTTTTGGTTTCGTGAAATGAGAGTAAAATTTTGTAGTTTGAGAAGAAAATGCACGACAGGTTCACTGATCTTCTGCTACTTTCCCTTTTGATTTGTCCTGTTTGGGGACTGTTCCCTTTTATAATTTGGTCAATCTGGGCAGTTTTTAGTCCCATTCTTCTATTAACTTGACATCAGGGCGTAATGCTGTGTATTAAATGCCACAACTGACCTGAAACACATTGGACTGGTCTGCAAGAATGATGTCTTGAATTTGATTTTTTTTTTGGGGGGGGGGGGGGGTAGAACACCCCCAGTACTGAAAAAAGGTATCAGTGATCATGATAAGGACCTTTTACTTCAAATTTCTGTCATTGACCAATTTACTAGAGGTATGATAAAATTGCTCTTCCTGTGGTCACTTGTTTATACCCAGTGTTAATTTACAGGATGGGGATGAGGAGGAGATGGAAGACTCTTTACTGACATCAGAGGATGACAAACAAGAAAATGGAGAAGATGCTGTCATTGATGATGCTAAACTTTTGGAGGTATATGTCCAGGTCACTTATTGTTCATGTCGATTTGCAAACATGTATTCACTGAAATTAGTATTTAGATAGAAAAGAAATTGTCAAATGACAGAATTGTTTTAACTGTAATTGTAATCATATTAACCATTAAAGGATGCTCCTGACACTACAGAAGCTATGGAGACTGACGTAAAACCTACCAGTGAACAATCTGAAGTCAAGCAGGTATAAAAAATGTCGCTTTCAGCAAGAGTTCCTGTTGTGACACATATTTTACCATGATGCATTACTCTCTCTCTCTCTCTCTCTCTCTCTCTCTCTCTCTCTCTCTCTCTCTCTCTCTCTCTGTGAACATTGCTGTGGTTTCATCAATATTCGTTGAATACCAATTTTCGTTGATTTCGTTGTTAAGTTTATCCTTGAAATTAAATATTCATTGAACTGCAATTTCTACTAATATTTTGTATTAATAGGGTCATTGGCCACGAATTTATGTATCCTTGAAACTGTGATTTTCACTTTATCCACGAAAATTGATACCCTTGAATATTAATGAAACCACAGTATTTATCTTTTTATCTATTAGCTTGGAGTGAAGAATGTTTAAACATCTAGCATAATCTAGTCTTTTTCTTTCAAGAGTGGGATTGAGTGAAACATGATTTAGTTTGAAATATAAAAGTGAAAAACTTTCAGTTCTTTTAATATTTTTTTCATCGTTTGCTTACATTTGAATTGTAGGAAGCTGAAAAAGTTGAGAAAAATGTAATGCATGTGGACCAAACTGAGATTTCTATCAATGTGACTGTAACAAAGGGGGATATCTCTGTAGAAACAAGTCAAACAACAGACAACAAAGGTATAGTAACTGCTTCAGGTAAAGTGTAACAATGATTTACAAATACAGCACCTGTTTAGGGGTTTATATAGGTTAAGTAATTGTGTAGAGGAGGTTTTGTGTTGATACTGGACTTAAGCCTGTCAAAGTCATGATCAGCTGCACAAAGTCATGAGACGACAAACTATGGATTTTCATTTTATAAACATTATTCCAAGTGATGGATCCTTCTGCTGTACAAAATGGACTGAACTCTCTGGACTCTGGAAAGAAAACTTTTAATTATGAAGCTGTTTGATGATCATCATGCATGGAAGTCCCTTGATTGTTTTTCTAACAGAAGTGATACTTGTTTGTATGTTTGCCAAAAAATGAGGAATCCATGAAGAAGTAATCCTAATGATATTAAAGTCATTCTATAAGTAAAAGAAGAATTAAAACTGGAAGAAACTACACAAAGAAGTAATTCTACACCAAGATTTTACACTGACTTTTCAAGTATTCCAAACAGAAGATTGATAACTACACTTCAGTGACATAAACCGGATTTACTACATTGTTGAGAGACACAGATGTCAGAACCCTGTTGATTTTTGGGATGCTTTTAACACTTCTTGTTATCTTGTTTAAAGTAGACAGTTTCAAAAGGGGGAATATTGGGATGTTTATGAATTAAAATAAATAAGCTTGTAGAAAATCAATGGTCTTTATCCCGTGCCCACAAATCACATGTTCCATTCTATATCAGGACATTTACAAATGATGTCATTGTGTTCAGTCATAAAAATTTTAATGAATTGAATTTCTGTAGCATCTGCTCAGTCTACACCTAGTCTTGATGTGGCGATCAAAACTGAGGCCCAAGAAGTACCGTCCAAATCTTCAGTACCATCTAATGAATTAGGAAACAATGAGACAACTCCCAGTGGTGTCAAGCAGGAAACTTCACAACAACCAGAAAGCAAGGAATCGGTCACCTCCAGTGTTGGTGAAGCTATGCAGGAGGATGGTAAAGCAGATCCAGACACAACAAGTGCACAGAATCCAGAGGAGCCAGAACCTTTGGATGTTCATGTGGACGACACACAGAATGACCTTGATTCTGACATCCTTGAAACTAGAACATCAAAAGCGGGCGGTAAAGCTGCAGCAGCCACAGGTAATGAAGCAATGGATACATCGGGAGGGGAAAGAGTCCCAGAAAGCTCCACAGTTGCAAGCTCCAATGGAAACAAAGACAGTTCAGGCCCTGAAAAAGCTGACACTTCCAAAACGACAGAAGCCGATTCCACTCTTTCCTCTTCTGCCACCACAACCACTGCCGCCACTACCACTGCCAGGCCTGCAGAAAAGACCGATGACAACAAGTCCAAAAGGTCGGTGGGGTTTGTATGGTACATTGTTTTTGCTTTCCTTTTCCTTCAAGGGAGATGGCATGTCTCAACAGGTTAGAGATCATCCTTTCTGTTCCTTCATCATAGAATGATGGCTAGGAGAGAAATACAAACTCCCTTTTTTCTTTCTGTAGCTCTTATCCAACTCATTTTAACATGAATATATACATGTAATTATTATTTTTATCAATACACATCAATTTGTGCCACGATCAACTGAACCTTAGTCCTATGACTTAATTATAAAGTACGTACCTCACCACTTCCCAGCGTGCCAGCCAGAAGTCGCGCGGTCCTCAGAAGATTCCCATGTGAAGAAGAATTTTCTAACTGAAGTTCATATACATATAAATGAAGAATCGGATCCATAATCAAAAACCCAGCTTTTATTGCTAACAATTTATATGCATTTATTTTATTGCAGTGAACATTCAATCATACATTGAATCTATTAGTAATATTTTCATTGTAACATTTTCAGCACTGACACCAAGGATCAGAAAAAGGATGACAAAGGTGAGCCTTCCAAACACTAAGAATTATCAATTAACAGTTGATACTGTTCGATTTTCGTTGTCTCATAATGCCTATCAAATTACAGGAAAAAGCACATCTGGCAGGAATCTATGGGTCAGTGGGTTGTCCTCATCTACGAGAGCAACAGATTTAAAATCCTTGTTCAGCAAATATGGGAAAGTATGTGGATTTTTATTATGCAGTTTAATTTTTTTATAGAGGGTGGTAACTTTGGTTTCTTTTGATATGGTATGTAGTAGCTCAATAAAATTAAATCTTTAAAATTGCACCTTTGCCCAATAACTACTGGTTTGCAATGTCTTGAATCTTTTTGTTCTTAAAAATACCAAATTTACCATCTGTTGAAAAAAATTGCTAAGTGGTATTTGATAAATATTAGAATTAAGATTCTAATATGATGCTTGTACTTGTTTTTTAGGTTGTTGGTGCTAAAGTAGTAACAAATGCTAAAAGTCCTGGATCCAGGTGTTACGGGTTTGTTACCATGTCAACAGCAGATGAAGCTTCTAAGTGTATTCAGCATCTGCACCGCACTGAACTCCATGGCAAAATGATTTCTGTAGAAAGGGTAATTTTTAGAAATATAAAGCTTTTAAAAGACTCCTGAAATTGTTTTCTAATTGCCAATGCTAATTTGAATTTTTAAAAATAATGATTTTGATATCATTGTTATTGATGTCAAATTTCAATCTTCACAGGCCAAAAATGAACCTGGGGCTCAAGCAAAGAGTATGGCAGGTACCCCAGGTCCAGCAAGCCGTGGTGTTAAGGCTGAAGACAGGAAAGCTCCGCCGGTTAAACGAGATGATAGGGGTAAGGAAGAATATTGTTAATTCTTCTGTGTGTATACCATTTCTAAACATACAATGCATGTTTAGTGATTAATTTTTAATCTTCCTGCAGGCAAGAGAGATGAAAAGAAGACAGCAGATAAAAAAGACAACAAAAAGGATGAGAAAAAAGATGACAAAACTCCTACCAAAAAAGAGGAGAAGAAAGAGCCTGTGAAGAAAGATGCCCATACTGTTAGAAAAACTACACCTAAAAAGACTGATGGTAGAAATCTCATCTTGATTTCTACAATTAAAAGATAGCACACATATTTACATGTAGTTGAATATTGAATGGAGAACAAATGCAATTTTACATTTTAAAGAATGAAAATCTAGTATTAAGATAAGAATTGATTCTTCAGATAAGCCAAGAACAGTGGTAATGGATAAAGAGAAGGGGGAACCTGTAGTTGTAATTAAGGAGGAAGAGTCCAAAGAGACCAAGGAAATGGCACCATCAGAACGGGCAAAGTCAATTACATCAAGTCACTCCAAGAGTGAACCGAAGAAAGAGGAGAAGAAAGATGTTTTATCCTTTGATAAGATCAAGGTATACACAGTGGAAATGGTGGCAATGTGCACATTTATATCTAGAGTTATATAATAGAATAGATAAGTATCTTTTATTTAATTTTGTACTTATTGCAGGAGGAAAGGGAGAGAGAGCGACTGCGACAGAGGGAGCGTAGAATGAGAGAGGAAGAAAGGAAAAGGCGATGGGAGATCGAGCAAGAGAAGAAGCGACAAAGGGATGTTCACATGAAGCAGAGGGCTGAGGCCATACGTCTGGCTAGAGAAAGGGAAAAGCTCAGGTAAAATAACGGTCACCTTTTGACTTCATTCAGGTTCAGATTAATACCACATCTTGTTTGGTCACTGTAAACAATCTTTTGTTCGGGGTAACCTAACAATTTACTGCAGTTAATTTTCTCGCATGCATATAAAAGTTATTTTATAGTCATTAAAATCTCATGGGCTACTGTGATCACAGTCAGATGTTATAGTGTAGATTGATTACATAGAGTTGCTTTATATATACAGAAGAGACCGGGACCAGCTGGAGAAAGAGAAGCTGGAGTTGCAGCGTCTTGAGAAGTTGAGACTGGAGCAGTTGGAACGTGACAGACTGGAGAGGGAGAGGGAGGACAAGAGGAGGCTAGAACAGCTCAGGTAAGATCTCAGCTCAGGTAAAGACTCAGGTGATTGTCACAGCTCAGGTAAGCCTAAAGGTCTCGGATGATTAGACAAGGCCTTCATTGATTGTAAAGTGCTTTCAATAAAAGGAGGCAGGAAGCAAATGTTCCATTGTTTGAATGATCTGAATAAGTCAATCTGAATTTCATTGACGGCAAAATAATATATTGGGAATACATTTTAATTCTTAAAAAGCCCCTTTGATTGAGTAATTTATTTTTTCACTTCAAAATGATTGAAAGCCCTGATAGTCACAGCTCAGGATAGGTTTGAGTTGATTTTCCATTTCAGTTAATGTGTCAGTGGATTTACAGATATTTTCTATATGGATAGGTTACATCTTGGTTTGGAAATAAAGATTTTCAACTCTGACTTGTATTTTGATGAATATGCACTGTGTATACATGTTTTAATAGGACACACAGTATTGACAAGAATTCTTTTATCAAAACAGGCTGGAAGCTGAGCAAATGAGAAGAATGGCAATGAAAAGACCTTATGATTCTCGTGGAGGCAGAGAGGAATTCTGGACTGAGGCCAAACGTCCAGCTGTCACCGAGACTCGATTCGCTGCTAACTCAACATTTACATCAGACAGGTACACAGTTGTCATTGGATAAGGTCTTACTTCTTTTGCATGATATCATTGAATGATAGCAACAGTAATAATATGTTTTATGTGCTGTACATGTACTTTCTGTTTATGAGATGTTATGCAATTTCTTAAAAATTGTATGTCATGGTTGATAAAGTTACATTGTGTTTGTACTTAAAAAAGTAAGTCAATTCTGAAATTAAACAGAAACCTGTTTTGACGGTAGTTGATCATTTTGAAAGAGATTGGCATTTGCAAGTTAATTAAGTTAATAAGCTATATGAACTTGATCAAGATTGCCTGAAGAATAAGTTTTGTCTGTTTTGCATGGGTTGTTTTGTTTGCATGCATTGTTTTGTGGTGATGGTGATTCCGTTATATCCACTACTTATCAGATTATATGATGATAGCAGAGACAATCGAATGTCTGATCGAAGTGAAACCACTGCCTTTGACAGGAAAGTGGAGCGATATGACAGACGAGAAGACCGGTCCATGGACTCCAGAGACAACCGCACTGATAGATCGTTTGGTGACAGGCGAGACAGGGACAACTTTAGTAGAGACAGCAGACCAGAAAGAAGAAGCACCGAAAGATTCGAGCGGTAAGTAACTGTGAAAGATGCAGTAAGGAATGAAACAGTTACAGTGTTTACTGGGAAAGGTATTCGAGTAATGTCCTATTTTGTACATATTTTCAGGGAAAGGGACAGAAGCAATGCTCGAGATGACCGGAGAGACAGTTTTCAGCGGGACCGATCAGACAGACGAGACGATAGGGACAGTGACAGACGTGGGGCTAGAACTCCCCCCAGGGACAGTCGATCAGAGTGGAAGTCAGAGAGAGGTATGAATAACTTTGATACCACAGGATTGTTGGCTTTTATGAGAATTTTATATGTATACATGTACCGGTATGTACTTGCACTCTGGTTTCAGCATTATTCATTGAGCACCAATTTTTGTGGATTTCATTGTTAAAGTTTAACAGATCCACAATATCAAATGTTGATGGCAGTTGAATATGTAACAACAATTGCTGATGATAATGATTGGTCATAGTATCCTTGAAAATGTGTCAAACAAAATCCAACAAAACAAAATTGATGCAAGAAATATGATTTTATTGACTGTTTTAGCTACTTTTGATGGCATAGAGTATCTTGATGAATATTGGCACTTATGGTTAAATTGGTAACTTTTCATATGAACATCACAGCGATTTTTTCTTAGATATACTATGCATGTACAGAATGAACTCTGTAGCATTACTTAAAATTTATAGTATGAGATTAGGCGTGTTATCAGAATGATCCTTCACTCCTATAAACATGGTTTTATCAGCCAACTTTCCTTTTTTGTATCAAAAATGGAATTCAGGAGAGAAGTTACATGTAGCTGTTTTCCTCCCAACGTGTTGATTTCGCAATTAGGAACTGTAGAAAAATATCAAAAATGTTATTAGACGTCAGATGAATTTGATGTTGCCAAGAAAATATAATTTGATCAGAATTAAAAAAGAACATTTGCTAAACTTCTTAGTTCTAATACATAACCAAGGATTTAATTACAGCAACATTTACTGGCATGCTGTTGTGGTTCTTTCAGAGAGACAGGGAGGCAATGACACACGGATGGTTGTCCGGGGGACAAGCTCTGGCAGGGATAACTGGCAGGGAGGGGGCACTGGCTCCAGTCTGCAGGATGACAGAAACAGGTCACGGGTCGGCATCACTCACAATCCTGGGCCAGGCCTTCTTGGTAAATTTATCTGTTATTAGATAAAAATGAATTTTTAATAGTGGGATTTGTATAATACATGTATTTAACGTGTAGTAAAACTGATTCAGTTAATTAAATCATGTTTTCTGTTTATATTGTATAGGTAGTGCACCAAGTTCACAAAGGAATTGGGGCAGCAGCTCTGACAGGAGTAAGGTAGAGAGCAGCTGGTCTGCCTCCAGACAACAGATAGACAGTAGGAGTTCAGGCTCCCAACCCCAAGACCGCTGGACAGGGGGCAGTCTGGGCCTACAGGCAGACACACGGCAGCAGGCATTTGGTACACAGATGGCCAGTGGATTGTTGGCAGCGGGAGTCCCCAATATGTTACTGACTTCTGTCCCCCAGGCTGCAGGGATGGTACTGACCAACACTTCCCTGACCAGGGGACAGACGGAACCCAGATTTGATGCATACAAGAGTATGCAGACTCAGTTTAGGAGATACTGATGATTGTTGACTCTTTTCAATCAGAACTTAAATAGGAATGATCATTGCACTCATGCATGTAGTTTATCATAATTGTACATAGAATCATGTAGTGATTGAATACATTTTATATACATTTGAATCATGGTTTCTATCATTTATTCATATCATTGTTGATTGATAATTGGAAATAAAGATGCAGTGAAATGAAATACATGTTTTAGTTCTATATGGGAAATGCACATATAAATTTTGCTCAGCAAATCTTGGCAAAGAGGTCAAATGTTTCTCCTTTTCAAATTGAAATTTTTTTTTGGCAAAATGAAAGTTGCTTCCCATCAATTAGAGTATGGTCTTTACAGCCTTGAATGTCTTGTTATGGTGTATGTGAGGGTGTATTATTGAATTTTATCATCTCTACTGATGATAAACTGTCCTGTATTTATATCAACATTTTAAATAAGGGGGGATATTTTCATGGAAACCTACAATATGCATTCGAAATTTTTCGCTTGTCGGAAAGGTGCGATTGCTTGTTAGATGATTTCACATGGGAACGAATGTCTGATGAAAGACGACTAAAAGTCGTACAAGTTAATAAGAAAAGTCTAACCCCTATCAAAATGGCGGAGATATGACGTCAGTGATAGAATCCGCTAAGTATCGTTTACTGTCAAATGTGCCAATTTTGGTATATTTTTTCCAGTCTTAAAGTATTGCTGCATAAATTTTGATCGTTATTCAACCTTCCACCATATTGGAATTGGGTATGTGTTTTATCAGACGTGCAAAATGTGTACAATTGATACCTCCCCATGGCCCCGTGTTGTAACAAACAATAATTCCTTTTCTTCAAATACTGAGCTGGCCTTTTCAAACAGAATTTATGCTATTGAAATAGTTGTAGAGTTCATTGGCGGATCCAGAGGGGGGGTTCCGGGGGTCGGAACCCCCCCTTTCTCTGAGACATATGTTTTTTTTGAAAACTTGTATTTAAATGCCTATTTAAAGGCAATTTTTCCCATTTATACCATAAATACTTTAATTATTTCAAATAAATGCTTTTAAAATTGCTCATCTAAAGAATTTCTTATGCGGGTTATGCTATTTTTCTGGAATGCTAGCTGCCTTAATACCTGAATCACAAACGAAGCCTTCCCAACCCCCCCAACCCCCCCATGAATCGGAAATTACGTTACAAAAATACCGTGTAAGGGGTTTATATGTAAACCATTATGTAAATGCACAACTTTTCACAACTTTCTGAATATGATCGCATCTGTACTAGTGCCGGGTGATGTTGCGCACCCATTACAGAGGTCACATCAAGTTCCCTGGGACGACTATTGCTTGTACCATTGTATTACACATGTACAATCTATTCAGCACATTAAGTATCCCCATTTTTTGTCATATCCTATCATTTAGACCTTTATTTAAGAAGGCAATCAATAGAAATCAAAATCGATAAATAGTTTAGAATTTAAACATCAAAGACATAAAAAAATTACCAAAAAATTTATATTTATAATAGCTTGTCGTAATAAGTCTGAATCATTTTTTTTTTTGTTTTTAGTGTTTCTTTCTATTAAGGTGGCTCTATACACCCACAGTTTATTCCAATTTTCAATAGAAGACCACAAAACATATACTTATCAAATATTAAAATGACGATAGGGATACTATAGGTATTTTTAAAGAATTTTTTAATGTTTTTTCGTGTTTTTGTAAAATATTTTTTAAAAAGACAGCTATCAACAAATTGAGAGAAATTATTTTGTCATATGATGGGTATTTCCTTCGGACACATAAAAAAAAAAGTAACACTTCTTAACATTCAAAAATGTTATTATTGCAATTTTTTTTAGCATTTCCCCAAAACATATTTTTTCATATTTTCTTACTCTGTTGACAAATCATCTGAAAATGTTGCTTGATGTTATAAGAAAATGTATTTTAATAAATGTGAAATAAAAAATTGAATGAAAACAATTGCAAATAAACACAAAAAATATTTTAAATTTTATTTGGTATGAAAGTTCCTCATGTAAGGGTTATCGTTCCTAAATCCCAAGGCCCAAACACCTTGGGGACTTTTCATTTCTGAGTTGAAGAAAATTTCCTAAATATAATGTTGGAATGATAAATACATGCATATTTCATAATAGACTTTGCCCTGTATAAGTGAATATATTCGCTTTAGTGCAAAACTAAGTCAAATAAATAAAGGGGAACATTGACTAGGCTAATAGGATTTATGTATCCCAACCTGAGAGAAATTCAAAGCAACCCTCTCATCCCCGTTAGGTGTCGATATTAATGTGCATTAAAGTATATTATAATTGAAATATTTTCACCTGTTTAGAATTTTCTTTCACGGTATTCAAACAAAAAATACGTTTTAGAAATTTTTGGAAAGTTAAAAAATTTATTGTTCTCAACGGGAATCGAACTCATGACCTACTGGTTTGTAGTGAACCCACTAACCCACTGCGCTACGGTGTAACATATCGATGATGCTAAAAAAACTCTTTAAAAATTTATACTTGATTTTATTGTTTATTTCGATAAATAATACCACACAACGTGAAGGTGTCACATACCACATTACTTATAAGTAATGAATTTTCCAATTATCAAATTAAATCTATCCATTTAACAAATTTTTCAAAATAGCGGTTCCCATACAATTCACCTCAGTTTAAATCAGCCAGTACCGGAAATGCATGTTTCCAGATTTACTTTTTTGCGTACTGCGTCATCAAAAAGTGGTGTATAGAGCCACCTTAAGCATAAACGTACGTTCTCATTGCTGGAGACTTGTTTTTTTTTCTAAGGCTAGAAATTGTGCAAATCGTCCTTACCTAACCCAAAACGATTAATAAATGCAGTGCACTCTGATATTAAGATAGGTATGAAATACATGTAGATATTGACGAGATAACTGTTAATTAAATTTACGCATGGAAAACGTTCAAAAGGCCTTGTTTGTTGAAAAATAATGAATTTTGCACGTATTGATTATCATTAATTGGAACCCCCCCTTTTCCAAATTGCTGGATCCGCCTCTGAGTTAATAGCTAACTTTCGACGAAACCCATAACCTATCCCATTAGTGTAGAATTCTATATAAATTGACAACTTATTTATGTCCAAGTTGGTATAAATAAGGTCCAGTACAATAACTATACGGTACATAGAATTACCGAAATACCCGGGATTTACCGAAATACCCGGTGAAAACACCAAAATACCCGGTGAAAACACCAAAATGCCCATTATTACGCCAAAAAGAGTGTATGTTTAGTATTTTATATAGATAGTTATTGTATATAAAGTTAATTTTTTGGATAAATCAGCCGATTTTCGTGGTTATTGATTAAAATGCAATTCTTCCAAGAAAGACAAGTCTTTCATTAAATTTTCATATTATCATGTCAAATTATTATATGATATTAAAAAATAAAAGCTTATAAACTGTTATTTTTAATTCTTAGTTATTTTATTCTGGGAATAAAATTACACCCCTCTATTTGATTGAAAAGCAATTCATGCAAGAGTTATCGTTCTTAACCATGTTAACCCAATGTCTACACATGTTTAAAAATTGCTATTTATGTCAAATTACTTACATTATCAAACTGAAAATTGGGGAAATACATATAAACACTTAGATTCAAACTATGATGTTAAATATTTGTGCTCAAATGAGGCATTTTGGTGTTTTTGAAGGGTATTTCGGTGTTTTCATCGGGCATTTCGGTAAATCACGGGTATTTCGGTAAATCTAGTTACCCCTAACTATAAAATAGAGTTAGCTACGGAGTTTGTAGCTTAAATTACCTACATAGCTTTATCTACCTACCTGAAGTAGGTTTATTTAGTTATTAAATCATACTTTTTCTCAATAGAACATTTGTACAAAAAGTCGCACTCAGATGCAGCAATAAGTTTCAACTTTGAACTGATCTGACTGAAAACAGATCATGAAAAAGTCACTGCTCTTTCAGCGCTAAAAGTTATGAGGCTATGTATAATTTTGTTATGTGTGGCCAAATAGCTAATTCTTAAATGAAATAACATTAAAGTAATAAAGAAGAACATGAGTTCTGGTTAACATGAAAATTGGTAGGTAATAATTCAGCACAATGTGAATTTATCTCACATATATTAAATATATCCATGCCTCATCGTACGCAAGGTGTCATACAGTAACTCGAACAACAGAAATGCATGTTTTGATTAAAACTGCTCAAAACCAGTGATGTTTTAAATTTTTGCCCTTGGTTGAATTTTTAAAAGTACACAGTACAAATATATGTTGACAGTTTCTTTTGACTTTTTTCTGTAAAATGCAGAATACTTGTATCATATTATTCATAAGAGTAGCTAAATAAACCTACTTCAGGTAGGTAAATAAAGCTATGTGGGTAATTCAAGCTACGTAGCTAAATCTAGTGATTGTACTGGACCTGTTCAAGTTCAATTAGTGTATGTTATAATTACAACACTCTGTACAGTCAATGTTTGAAACATCTACTACCTGTGACAAATATATTACATTCATCTTGAAAGAAACCCATATTCAACAATTAAGTGCTTTATTTGCTGTTCATCTGGAAAATGATTTGGTATTGCAGAAAAAAATTACTTGTATGATAGCACCGGTGTCAGAATTTTGCCAACCAATACTTTTTATCTTTTGACTGTTTATCTATATATAACTGTCTCTACGCTGATATAAGATGATCTAGAGTATATTTAAGAGTGAATGAAGTGACAAAAGTTTTAGGGAATTTGAGAAAAGATAATTTGAAAGAAAAGTCAATTTAATTTTAAGACTAAATCTTATGGCACCTTTATAGTTTCATTGTACAGAGGAACAATGAGCCTGATAAAAAATAAATGAATTGGTCAAGCTTCTCAAAATAGAATAGAGTCTCTGCTGGGTTGTCATCTTTGTGTTGTTGCAAACCATGATTTTAAGTACTTTTACTGACAATGCTGGGTAGTATGCATACTTGTATATACATTTATATATACTAGTCATTTTATCTACAAAATGTTCTTTTTTTCAGGTGGAAGAAATAGAAAAAAATGGATAAACCCGAGGATCTTCTCCTCCTTGATGTCATTGAGGTGATTTACCATTTCATTTTTTTTTTAAATATTAGACTGAAGAATTTTTGTAACTTAATAGTGTAAATATGGTCATTGTTTTGTCTAACAAAACCGGCAGATCCTTGTCAATTGTCTTCTTCTGTAAATGATTGCACCAGAAAAAAATAATCCGTAGGCTTGCTGAATGTTTGTACCTATGTTAACTTTGTTTAATCTTTGTGAGATTTAACTTACCGGCTAGCTAAGATTGTGCCTTCGCATAATCTTTGGACTGTCTCCAATAAGGTTTTTCTAAAAATGTCCTGGCCTTGTTAAGATAACTCATTCTTTGTCAATATCAATTGATGTAGGTGGATGATGAGGAGAGTTACAGTGATTTGATCGGTGGGGAAGATGGACTGGAGATGGAAGATAACACAGAGAGTGAATATTTTGAGGAAGACAGTGAAGGTAGGAAAAAAAACCCCAGCTATTCATTTCATTTAAAGAAATTTTAATTTAAAAGTTCTTTCAATGCATCTTCATTATTAAAAAAGAAACATGAAAAGCATGTGTATAGAGTATGAAACATTTGAAGATGCCAACAGATATTAATAGGCCTCTCAGTAAATGTGGACATCTCTACATCAAAAGTAAACAATGTTTATTTTTTGATATTTAGAGTTGAATATATTTCTGAAAATATATTTGCATGCTTTTTGACATTTTTGTGTAAGAACAATGCAAAGAAACAAATCTTATTTGAAAATTGGGGAATTTATTGTTCTATACGTGCGTAAACGACAATCAAGTGAAATAGTCTTCGTCTTGAATACTCCAAATGGATGACTGTTTACAAACAAGGTTTATCTATCTACTCTTACTTATGAATAAACTCGGAAGAGAAACTAATGAATTGGAAAGCTTGGACATTAAGAGAGAAGATGGACATCAACCAAATAAAACAAACTTCATCACCAACTTATTATCACGTTTTGGGGGAGAAGTTTATGGGATTTATGAGAAGATTACACAGATAAGCCGTCATTCAGTCATAACGAGAAAAACAGTCAAACTGAACATGAGCTAGTGACTTTGAAGAAAAGAAAACAGTTTAAAACAATTCTGCTGTACGGATCCAAGAGGATAGCTTTGGATTGTTAAAGAAAACTTGGTGATCCACTCTTCATGTGCAACACTAAGAACGTTTATACAGATGAACTGAAGAACATTTATACCAAGGAACTGAAGAACATCTAAGAAGGTAAACTGAAGAACATTTATACAGAGGAACTGAAGAACATTTATACAGAGGAAATGAAGAAGGTCTATACTGAAGAACTGAAGAACATTTATACAGAGGAACTGAAGAACATTTATACAGAGAAACTTATACAGAGGAACTGAAGAACATTTATACAGAGGAACTGAAGAACATTTATACAGAGGAACTGAAGAACATTTATACAGAGGAACTGAAGAACATTTATACAGAGGAACTGAAGAACATTTATACCGAGGAGCTGAAGAACATTTATACAGAGGAACTGTAGAACATTTATACAGGGGAACTTATACAGAGAAACTGAAGAAGATATAGGCCGAGGACCTAAAGAACACTTATACTGAGAAAATTAAGAACATATGCAACAAGGTGTATGAAGAATAACTCTGGAAACACAGAGGAGGAACGTAACATCACCGAAAAAGGATAAATGGAAGTGGTTTAGGTGACCTGATGGTGTCCAGGGATTAAATCAACACAAGATGGGAGTGGAGACAGTATGTTAACAGAAGAGAGTTTTAAAGTCCACTATAGACCATGGATTAGACATTAAAGCCTTGCCAGTATTGCAGTTTTATAAAAAAAAAATCATCATGAGGAGGAAATCAAAGAAACAATTTCAAAACCAGAGAAAACTATACAGTTTTATGAAGAATTGTGACGATGTGAACCTGTTTTGACTTCACACATGATCATTTCCTGTTGCTAAGAAATAGATCAACCTCAGTAACTTGGCAGAACAACAGTAACAGTTTTCTAATGTCCAGAAGTTAATGTTGGAAGTGTTTGTCAATCAGCGAAAAATATCTGTATCTGATGAGATAATATAAGACTTCCAACTCCAAATCGGTGATAAAAAATGACAATACACTTCAACCAAATGGAAAATATATACAGAAAAAGTGGAAGGATGTTATACTGTAAGAATAGGCACATCATAGGCACAGAGTAACCACATCATACCATAAAGTAGCCAAATCATAGGAGCACAGTAGCCCCTGATCCCTTCTGTTGTATAAAGTAAAACTCATGGACAAAGCAACTCAGTAGAAAAATACTTGTGATAATTGCACCTCTTGCATTTATCGGAGACTGAACGTGAAATACTGAACCAAGCACAGCAAATCAAAAAGCAGAGTTCATGTTAACATTGAATCATTTACCAAAAAATAAAGTGTAAAGCACTCCACTCTTTATCCATGTTCTTACATCTATCATTTTCACTCATGTCTGCCCTTTTCTCACTTTCATTCCATCTAATATTTATTAGGTTTTGCAGTGAAATGTGTGACTGAGGTTTTATGGAAAATGAGAAATGGTAAGTTAAAAGTAGAAAAAGGTTATTTATATGAGTATTAATGACTACTTCTGTTTTGGCCAGTAGTGACAGAGGAATCACAAGAAGGTGTGGGGGAGTCCTTGGATGTGTATGTAGATGACACACAGGATGACCTTGATGCAGATATAAAGGACAGAGAAAAATCTGTAAACAGCAACACTGAAGAAGTTCAGTCCAGCAACAAGGCAGAGAATGCTAGCCAGAGATCCAGCAGCACCAGTAGCACCAGTGTCAAGAGATCGAACGATGACAGAAAAACCTCAGTGAAACTCAAGTCCAGCATAGTTAGTGTTGAGAGGCTCAAAAGCAGCACTGGGAAGAAGCCTGGGAGTAATAGTGGGCAGAGATCCAGCAGCAGTGGGCAGAAAATAAGCAGTGATGTTGATCACAAACCCGAAAAACCAAGCACCAGTGGGCTAAAACCAAGCAGCAAAAACCTGCCAAAGTCTAACAGCAGCAGCAACAAAGTTCAGAAATCAAGCAGCAGTAGCAAAGATGGGCAGAAAACTGAATCCAGTAGTTTGCAGAAAGCAAGAAGTTCTGGGCAAAAACCATGCAGTAGCAGTGGGCAGAAGTCCAGTGATGGTAGTGTGCAGAAATCTAGTGGTGGCAGTGGATCAAGATCAAGCAATGGTAATGGGCAGAAGTCAGGTGGTGGCAGTGGAGGCAATGGGCAGAAGTCCAGCAGTGGCAGTAGACACAAAAGTAGTGGTGGCAGTGGACAGCGGACAAGTTCAGGAAGTGGACAGAAGTCAAACAGCAGGCAGAGACAAAGAAGTGGGCATAGTGAAGAAAGGGAAGAAAAAGTGGACAGCAAAGTTTCCATGAAAAGGTTTGGCTTGTATGACCATTGTTCAGATTAACTATGTTGATTAATCTATTCAAATGCAAGTGCATGATATTTTAATGCAGAAAACCTGTATCTTTACTTATATATGTGTACTTATATATAGTCTGCCCCAAGATATTTATGCTGCACTTTTTCTGTAATTATTCAATATTCATAAATACCTCAGTCAGGAATCAAACTATGTCAATGCAATGGTAGGAAAAAATCCCAAGATTTCTCTTTTGAATCGCCCCCTCTAGCTTGTCAGGTTTCAATACATGCCTAAAAAATGTGATGTCTACAGGGATTTGTAGTAAAGCAGCAGACCTGAATGATGATGTAAAATAATTGTGCATGGTATTCTGAGTGACTTCCGAATGGAGAAACATGTCAAATTGTCAACATATCCCATTATAAATCTCTGTAAGAAATCTGTTTTCATTCCTGAGAATATTTCCAAGTGAAAAATGATAAAGTGTCAATGATTTTATCTTGGAAATAATCTCGTTCATCAATATTAATTGCACCTCTTTCACAGGTATTTGTTTTTTTATTTAAAATCTTCAAAATGTGCGGCAGAAATATCTTGAGACAGACTATAGTTTACTAAAAATGTTTTGGTAATGTATAATTATGGGGCAGTTGTATACATACAGAGCTGTATGTTTCTTATACATTGTTGTAAAATAAGTACACATATGCAAGTAGATATATAACCAGCTTTTATTCATCAGTTTGTATTTTCTCTTTGCTTTTATTTCAGATTTCAAGTACTTGTACATTTGTATTTGATATGAATTTGCAGAAATATTAATTGTAAGAAGGGAAACGTTATTTTGAATGTGTGTGTTTCTTACTTTTTGTTTCCCCCCAGAATACAACATAAGACAACCTTGAAATATACTGAAAAAAGGATTACATGTACCTAGAGAAAGAAGACATATCTGTGCATAGCATTATAGATACCTTTACATTCTTGCATCCATCTAAGATACAAGAACAGGAATGAGAAATCTTTTTTTTTCATGAGATTAGTTGATCAACCAAAAAATCAATCACTGGGGACTTCAATGGAAGATGACATCATTATTAATGTCAGGATTTTTTCACCTGTATCAACCTGTTTGAATTATCAGAGAGCCTGTCAGATGAACAGTTTGGATACGGTATCATTATGCAACAGATTTATTTTACTCACGTAAAAGGTGAATGAAAGAGAACTTGTCGGGCAAACCTGGAGGGAAGTCACAAGGAGATGTATGACAATCCTTGTGGGAGATTGTATTGGGTGTACTCAGCAATCCCATAATGTTCAGAGGTTAAATAATTATACTACAAAGAACATTTACCAAAAAAATGCAGGGGAATTAACTCACGAAGAATAAATTGAAAGACTTCAGGTAGATAACTAAACTACTCTTTATAGCAAAGAGAAGGCACACTCAGCGTTTATTGGTCTCCCTGATATCAGTTCTTGGAATGGTCTTAGAGGCTGATGTATCATCCATCCAGAGGACTCATCCTGAATCACCCACTGACAGTGTTTTGTTTGCATCAATCTTTGAACAACACAGGGGTATATTGAACTAGTCCAGGCACTGCCAAAAATCATTGATTCTCTTATGAATTATTTTCTTGTCTTATTTATTTCTAGTTTCCAAAGGGAATGCCCATTAGATTTAAACCTATGGTACTGCTGGCTTTTTCTATCAATATTAAAATGCCATTGCTGAGAAACAGCAGGTCTGATGACAACAGTGGAAGAGAAGGATGAAAAGTATGTTGGCAGACCTTATGATGAACTACAGTTTTGAAAGTACTAAGAAGAAAGCATCCAAACCAGTTCTTGGTGAATTAGATAATTGTTTGATTTTGGTATAGAGTTGACTGTTAAAGTGATTTCATCATCAACAGGCTTTCAAATTAACATGCTAAAGCATCATATGTGACAATTGTACCCCTACTGAAGAAGAACTGTAGATACTTGTAATAGATAAAGAGACAAATCATTCCCAAGAAGGAACGATTTTAATCCATGAATGAGATTTTGTTTGTGTGTCTAAAAGGAATAAGAGATGACCCCTATCCTCCAGATGAGTCTATTATAAGATGACCTGTTATCCAGCAACAAGGAATGAATAATCATTTAATTGTGAATTCTGATGTTACAGGACTCAGTAAATTGCTGCAATCTAATCCTCACCATGTCTTCAAATCAGTGAGGTAAAGGCAATCCTGGCCAACCGTTGATAATATTGTGGGGTGGAGGCAATCCTGGCTAGTAAAGGCAGGTGAAGGCATTCCTTGCTAACCAGTGCTGATATAGATATATAAAGGCAATCCTTGCCAATTGTTGCTGATTTAGAGATATAAAGGCAGTCCTTGCTAACCAGTGCTGATATAGAGATATAAAGGCAATCCTTGCTAACCAGTGCTGATATAGATAAATAAAGGCAATTCTTGCCAACCATTGCTGAGAAAGAGGGGTAAAGACAATTCTTGCCAACCATTGCTAATAAAAATAGGCAAAGGCAATCCCTTCCAACCATTATAAGACAATCCCTTCCAACCATTGCTGTTACAGATACACGGTATAAGACAATCCTTCCCAACTGTTGGTAATATAGAGTGTTGAAGGCAACCCCCTACCAATGGTTGCTGATATAGAGGTGAACAGTGTTAAAATATCAAAAAGTCTAAATTGCCCTCCTTTGCCAATAATTCAGATCTATATTTATTTCATCCTAATTTAACAAAAATGATGTAAATAAAGTGATGGATATTTTTTATGCATTAAAAGTGTTTGCACCTGTCAACCAGTTTGAGAAACTTGCTGTAGTTTCAGTATCCAATGTTTGAATGAAGTGATTCTTGGTTTCCATCTTGATTTCTGCTATCCACCTTTAGAGAGGTATTGCAGTCAACTACCACATTTAGTGTTGGAGTAATGCAGCAGATGCTCCATATCATGCAAATGTTGAGACTGTCTTCATCCAAGGAGCTATAGTGATGAGATAAGTGTAAAGGCAGAGCCACCATTCCTATGAAAGAACATCTATGTATGGCCCGCTAATTTGGATATGTTGGTTTTTAAAGTTGGACAAAAGTTGTTCACATGGAATTTTTGCTCTCAGTAGTACAGAAATGACAGAATAAAAGAGGGGATTGCCACTAATGGAGCTTGAAATTCAAACATTTGTTATAAGCATTTGTTACAAAGGCTTTAGATGAGAATTATTAAAGATGGGTAGAAGGGATCATACAAGTCCTTGAAGCAGTGTAAACACAGGAGAAGAGTCAGAAGTGTTACAGATTCAAAAAGTTAGAGAGATTTGCTATAGTAAAAAGACAAAGTACACACTTTGTTGACGTGTAGATCTGTACAGGGTTTGATGGATCACTGAACAGTGGGAGCTGATAATACATTGCTCCCGCGGCTCTAAGGCTTTGAATATTGGGACGCTGTTACACTCATGGAAAGGATTTGTAAAACTGATTTACCTGCTTAATGTGATCATTTAAATGGAATTGATTGGAAAAGATTGTCTTGTTTGTTGCTTAATGTACTAAAAGCTCAAGTAAATTTTAGTTTTGACATGTTCTTGATAATATGCCCTTAGTGAACATTGGAATTCACATTATTGGCACAATTCAGGTGTGGAGTACAAATTGTTACGCCTATTGGTTTCATTAATTCATCTATTGGACCTTAGGGATTTGGAAAGAGTTGGCGGAAAACTTATTTATGACCTCATACAAAGTTGATTGAAAGGTGACTTTGCAGTAGATACAGAATCTTTTGAAAGCTGGCAACATGTGGCAAGAAAAATGTAAAGTAATCTGTTTGTCAATAAATCTTGGTGTGATACTTGAGACCATAAAAAAAAACTTCATGGTAGAATTTGCTCTTTTAAGTAACAAACATGTATTTCAGTAATTCTGTAACCAGAATGCATTTAAATTTGAGAAATTAATTTTGTGAAATAATTTGGTTTCACCCATTATTTTTCAGTTCTGCATCAGAGGATAATACTGGGGCGGTTCCAGGTAATGCCTTTTTGTATTGAAATAAATATCCGTAACTCATTTAAAAGTCTCTTCACTTTGTGTTGCTAGGACATTTTATAAATAAATGATAAAATAAAACTCCACCCAGATAAGAAGACTTTAAATGATTTCTGTTTTTTATTCCCTATTGTAGTGCCGTCTTGCAACCTTTGGGTCAGCGGGATTAATTCCTCCACCAGGGCCAATGATTTGAAAGCTCTCTTCAACAAACATGTCAAGGTAACCCTTCGTTTTTTTACTAAGCATTTCTATTTCACATGTACAGCTATTCAGTAATGTTGTATCAGTTTCATGCCACAAGCAGTACATAAATATTTATCTAAGGGGGGTCTACTGGTAGTGACAATCTTATTGTAAGCAGGGCAGAGATAAACGACAATAGGGGTGTAGGATTATTTTTGTTGTCCCTTGTAATGAGGCGTGTATGCTGCTATATACTAGTACCATTAGTGAGAGGGCTTATATAGGCTATGACGGATACTAAATCTTGTTGATATTTGGTTTATCAATGAAATATGTTTTAATGAAAAAAATGAAACGGGTACCAGTGTTAAGATATGTGAAAATAAAAACTTCTTTTAAACCTTCAATTTAAGAATATGTGACAATGCTTGGAAGAAATTTTCTTGGGATTTGATTAGTTAGTTAATAAATTGAGTAAGTAAAGTAAGGAAGATGAATTAAATCATTGATAGGAGCATCCTTCTGCAAAGTGTCTTGAGCAAGTTGATTGTCTTTAGGGGAGATGGAGTAAAGTTCTGTTATGATGATAACATAATTATGATTCTTGTAGGTGTTAGCTGCTAAGATTATGACCAGTCTGTCTTGTTGTAGGTGGTAGCTGGTTTTGTTGTAGACTGTAGCTGCTATGATTATGACCAGTCTTTCTTGTTGTAAATGGTAGCTGCTAAGATTATGAACAGTCAGTCTTGTTGTAGGTTGTAACTGCTAAGATAATGACCAGTCTGTCTTGTTGTAGGTGGTAGCTGTTAAGATTATGAACAGTCTGTCTTGTTGTAGGTGGTAGCTGCTAAGATAATGACCAGTCTGTCTTGTTGTAAATGGTAGCTGCTAAGATTATGAACAGTCAGTCTTGTTGTAGGTGGTAGCTGCTAAGATAATGACCAGTCTGTCTTGTTGTAAATGGTAGCTGCTAAGATTATGACCAGTCCGTCTTGTTGTAGGTGGTAGCTGCTAAGATATTGACCAGTCTGTCTTGTTGTAGGTGGTAGCTGCTAAGATTATGACTAGTCTGTCTTGTTGTAGATTGTAGCTGCTAAGATTATGACCAGTCTGTCTTGTTGTAGGTGGTAGCTGTTAAGATTATGACCAGTCTGTCTTGTCGTAGATTGTAGCTGCTAAGATAATGACCAGTCTGTCTTGTTATAGGTGGTAGCTGCTAAGATTATGACTAGTCTGTCTTGTTGTAGATTGTAGCTGCTAAGATTATGACCAGTCTGTCTTGTCGTAGGTGGTAGCTGTTAAGATTATGACCAGTCTGTCTTGTCGTAGATTGTAGCTGGTTTTGTTGTAGACTGTATCTGCTATGATTATGACCAGTCTTTCTTGTTGTAAATGGTAGCTGCTAAGATTATGACCAGTCTGTCTTGTTGTAGGTGGTAGCTGCTAAGATTATGACCAGTCTGTCTTGTTGTAGGTGGTAGCTGCTAAGATTATGACCAGTCTGTCTTGTTGTAGGTGGTAGCTGCTAAGATTATGACCAGTCTGTCTTGTTGTAGGTGGTAGCTGCTAAGATTATGACCAGTCTGTCTTGTTGTAGGTGGTAGCTGCTAAGATTATGACCAGTCCGTCTTGTTGTAGGTGGTAGCTGCTAAGATTATGACCAGTCTGTCTTGTCGTAGATTGTAGATGGTTTTGTTGTAGACTGTAGCTGCTATGATTATGACCAGTCTTTCTTGTTGTAAATGGTAGCTGCTAAGATTATGAACAGTCTGTCTTGTTGTAGGTGGTAGCTGCTAAGATAATGACCAGTCTGTCTTGTTGTAGGTGGTAGCTGCTAAGATTATGAACAGTCTTTCTTGCTGTAAATGGTAGCTGCTAAGATTATGAACAGTCTGTCTTGTTGTAGGTTGTAGCTGCTAAGATAATGACCAGTCTGTCTTGTTGTAGGTGGTAGCTGCTAAGATAATGACCAGTCTGTCTTCTTGCAAATGGTAACTGCTAAGATTATGACCAGTCTGTCTTGTTGTAGGTGGTAGCTGCTAAGATTATGACCAGTCTGTCTTGTCGTAGATTATAGCTGCTAAGATTATGACCAGTCTGTCTTGTTGAAGGTGGTAGCTGCTAAGATTATGACCAATCTGTCTTGTTGTAGGTGGTAGCTGCTAAGATTATGACTAGTCTATCTTGTTGTAGGTGGTAGCTGCTAAGATTATGACTAGTCTGTCTTGTCGTAGATTGTAGCTGCTAACATTATGACCAGTCTATCTTGTTGTAGGTGGTAGCTGCTAAGATTATGACTAGTCTATCTTGTTGTAGGTGGTAGCTGCTAAGATTATGACTAGTCTGTCTTGTCGTAGATTGTAGCTGCTAACATTATGACCAGTCTATCTTGTTGTAGGTGGTAGCTGCTAAGATTATGACCAGTCTGTCTTGTCGTAGATTGTAGCTGGTTTTGTTGTAGACTAGCTGCTATGATTATGACCAGTCTTTCTTGTTGTAGGTGGTAGCTTGTAAGTTTATGACCAATCTGTCTTGTTGTAGGTGGTAGCTGCTAAGATTATGACTAGTCTGTCTTGTCGTAGATTGTAGCTGCTAAGATTATGACCAATCTGTCTTGTTGTAGGTGGTATTTGCTAAGATTATGGCCAATCTGTCTTGTTGTAGGTGGTACAGTAAAACTTGTTGAATCCGGATGTTGTGCATTCCGGCATGTTGTCCAATCCGGCAAAATTATTCAGTCCCTTGACATTTTCCTATCATTTTATGTTTAAATAATGTTGTGCAATCCAGATCTTGTCTATTCTGTAAACCAGCCGCGATGTATAGAAACAACTCCTTATAATTAGTGAGAGTTATATCTCGTAATCTGGCCACTTATCAATCGGCCACTTATCAATTGGCCTTATGCAGAATAATTACTGCTCAATTATCGAGCAATTTTTCCGTCGTTGCTATTGATTTTAACCACTGTAAATATTATTATCCAAACTCTCAACTCACTTTAGTTTATACCATTAACTCTTGTTATAAATAAATACGTAATTTTAAAGCCAAAATTAGATTATTTAGATTATACTTCACCCCATTTTTTTCAGGTGTTGATTCCGGATACCGCAAGAGTAAGACCAAAGATAATGTTTGTAATGCCCGTAGTACAAACAGAGTGACATTTTATTCTGTCAAAATGCTCCATTCTTGATGAAATTTTTGTGAATTTAAAATATTTATCCATTGTTCCCCTGCATAAAAACAGTTCTTGCCATTACGTAATCAACCACCTGTTGACTTTTCGTGTGGTCAATGTTTGTTTAGCAATTTCCGGTGAAGCATGCACTTGTCTTTTGTCTTCTCAGTTTAATCGGGTGTTGAAAAATTATCGATGATTTGATTGAAAAGGTATTTCCATTGTACGTATTCCGTGATGCAATTAATTGTTTTCCAAATAAAAAAAAGGAAAATTAGCCCTGTAATCACGATCGAGGATGACTAATATATTTCAGGAGAAATATGAAAATTTTGAAGAATAGATGATCAAGACCTACTGCATTAAATACTAAAATTAATTTTCAACAGTGTCCCCCAAATTGGATGTTGCCCAATCTGGCCAAATTTCTCAGAACCACCCTTCACTGGATTAGACAAGTTTTACTGTATTTGCTTAGATTATGACCGGTTTCTCTTGTTGTAGGTGGTGGCTGCTAAGATTATGACCAATGCCAGGAGTCCTGACAGCAGCTGTTTTGGGTACATCATATTGTCATCAATAGAGGATGCCAAGAAGTGCATAGCAAGTCTGAACAACACCAAATTGAATGGGAATACTATCAGTTTAACATTCGATAAGGTCAACCAAGTTCTCTCTTTTCAGTACACCTATATGTAAATACATATAATATTCACACTAATCTTTTGTCACACTCATCTGACAGCAGTGATTTGTTCATTCTCCATCATTCTTATTGAACCAAAAGATAATTCATATGGACTTTTTTTCCACCTTAGCCAAAAGTTGAACTTCCGAAGTCACAGTTATCAAACTCAAGTGAGACTGCTGTAGAAAAACGTAAGATTTTCTATAATATCTTGATTTACATTTTGCCGCATTCTTTATCCTGGGAAAAAATTAAAATAATAAGTGGTGCAATAGAAAAAGAAACTGTTTTGAGACATTCATGTATTGTTTAACCATTGATATTTGTGAATTGAGAAAAGAAAATTCTTTTCTTACATTTGAGATGTCATTTGTTCAGAATGTAATGATATATGATACTTGGTTTTATTTGGTCTTTATGTGTATTGCAGCAAAAGAAGCTGTTAAAAAAACTGTATCCAAAACTTCAAGTAATACTATAAAAGTAAACAAAACACAAGGCAGAACCAGTACCAAGACAAAGGTCACTGATGTCAAAGGTCAGACACAGAAACCCGAAAATTGTCAAACCGACAAGAAATCCGGTGACATGAGGCCCCGACCAACGCAGAAAACCAGAGACAACAAGAGAGATAAACCTGCAGCAGGTCAGATCAGTAAATGTATCATTGGATTATTTATATGGTAAAAAAATAAAGAATAAAAGAGGTATATACATTCATACATTATGTTTACTTTTCAATACAGCAGGAAAACCTGATTTAGAGAAAAAGAAGGAGGTCAAAGGATCCAAAATTATCTCTCTGAGAAGCAAAACAAATGAGAAAGGATCCAAGATTATCTCCCCGAAAAGCAAAACAAATGACAGAGGATCCAAGATTATTTCCCTTAAGAGCAAAAGCAACGAAAAAGGATCTAAGATTATCTCCCTTAAGAGCAAAAGCAACGAGAAAGGATCTAAGATTATCTCCCTTAAGAGCAAAAGCACTGACAAGGCTGGTGAGGGTCGGATATCTTCCAGGGACCGCAGTGTAAGCAGTAAGGACCAGGGAGACAAACCCCGTAGGGTAATTCATCTGAACTGGAAGCCTGGGGGTGGGGAAGGCAGGGGCTGGCAGTCTAGCTCGGGCTGGATGAGGAACCACAGGATTGGCTACTTCAAGTCCCGCAGTGCAATGTCTCACTCTTACGATCAGGTAGGGAGATTTGGTTGATAGAATTGCAGCGAAAGTCAGAACGAGGGGGAAAGTTAATGAAAAATTAGTCTTAAACTAAGCAAATTTACCGGTAGTTTAAAATGATTGTTTAGACTTATTATGTTTGTCTTTTGTTTGGATACTGATAGCTATTTAAAATCTTTATTGATTTTTTCAAGCAGCGTAACAGATTGTCTCCTTTTCGCACCACTCAAGTTGTCGACAAAAGTCGGAGACTAAAGGATCTTCACATCAAACAACGGGCCGAGGCATACAAGCTAGAACAAGAGAGAGATGAAATCAGGTACAATTTTTTATGGAATATCATTTTTCATCAAGTATATCTTATTCCCTGTGCAAAAGAAAAATGATTTTTAAATGAAATACATATTTATATCATGCAATTCCAGTTTGGATTGAAATCATTGCTATTTGTTGATTTTGTTGAAGGAAAGCAACAGAAGAAATGGAGTGGAGGAAGCAACAGGAGCAGATTCGTCTGGAACAACTGGATCTGGAGCGACGGGAGAGAGAGTGGGAGGAACAGCAGCTTCTGGAACAGATCAGGTGACCCTAGTGTGCATGTTTTATATGTAAGATAAACACCACACAGGCTGGAAGGTCCCATTGTGTGCCTGTTTAGAATGTACTGCTAACACTAAACTTACCATGATATTTATTTGTATATACATACCTGTTGAAAAAAAAAAACATTAAAAAGAGAGTGAATTCTTTGTAAAATTTATGACACCATTCTTATGTCATTTTGTTTTTTCACAAGAAGAGAGGAAGAGGAAAGACTTAGATTTGAAGAGGAACAGAGGATTGTAGTATTTGAGGAAGAGCAAAGGCGTTTAGTTGCGGAAGAAATGAGGATCAGGGAAGAAGAAAGAATGAGGTTCATAGAGCCAGTGTAAGTAAATTTAATGTTTTAATTGTGTTCAGATTAATATCCAGGCTACTACATAAAATGGACATAAAAAGCTTGATGGCTGTCTTCCTTCTTTAGATACAATGAGCAGGACAGGTTTGTTGATAACAGATGGTCTCCTCAGGATGGAGACAGGTTTAGGGAACCAGGGAATTCCCCAGATGACAGGCCTCGGGGCCAGCATAGAGATGAGGGGAGAGGATATCAGGCACATCATGAAGATAGGAAGCACAGAGACAGACACAGTGCAGAGCGGTACGAAGCCAGGAAGAAAGAAGAGCGAGAACGGGAAAAGCAGAGGTATAGAGCAGAAGTTTTTACTAGTCTTTACATTTAATAATAATAGTTTTATTTCCAATTTTTGGCCCAGAGGGCATACAAGAGTACAGTTCTTAGAGAGAAATTTCTAAAAGGGATTCTACCTACAAATAATCCATACAAATACATGAACATGCAACAGCTGGGCAAATGTACATCAGTATGTCATAATAGATATCTCTTTGGATTATTGGCATATGTTGAGAATACAGAATATATTTTGTTTTTAAATAGGAAAGAAAGAGAACGTCAGGAAAGGGAAAGAAGAGATAGAGAGAAAAGGGAGAAGGAAAGACAAGAGCAGCTAGAGAGGGAGAGACAAGAAAGAGAGCGTAAGGAACAGGAGAGGCGGGAGAGAGAAAGACTGGATCAGGAGAGGCGGGAGAGGGAACGACTGGAGCGGGAAATGAAAGAACAAGAGAGGCGAGACCGGGAAAAGCTAGAAAAGGAGCGACAGGAAAGGCTCAGGCTGGAGAAGGAGAAGGAGGCTCAGGAAAAAGAAAAACTCGAACTGGCAGAGCGAGTCAAACAACTGGAGAGGGAGAATGAAGAAATACGAATAAAAGAAAATAAAATCAAAGAAGAATTGAGGTAAGTCTACATGTACCTGCGGTCATCTCTATTTAAACTTTTTATGATGTGTTAAATTTATAATGGCAAAGAAAATGCGTATAACTTATGTCATCATTTGTTATATAAAATATATGAAATACATCTACTGTTATAATTAATTTTCACCCTATTTAAAGACTTGAAAAAGAAGAACATGACCGAATTAGGCGGGAATCCCTGAAGAGATCCTACGAACCCAGAGGTCACCGAGAGGACTACCCAGCCCAAGTCAAGAGACAAAACATGTCAGAAAACAGATACAGCTCTCAGTAAGTCTTCACAAAAAATCTTGGATCCTAAATTCTCTACAATAAATAATGATTTATGAAGTAGTGGTTAAATCTTTTATTTTTGTTGCAAGCAATACTTTTTAACTATACAAACCATAAATATTCATACACAGTGTACCCCCAAATGGAAATGTACATACATAAAAATATACATGTTTTTTGTAGAAATTCTATAATATCTAAATCTTTTGATACTAAATTTGCTAAACTGGTTTACTTTACTTCAGATCGGACAGAGGTTATGATAACTATCAATCCACTGACCACCCACGACGAAACTTCAACCGCACGGACGACCAAAGGGAGGTGTATCTGGAGCACCGTGAAATTGCCTACTCCAAAGATCAGACTGACTATGATGAAAGAGAAAGATACAACAAGTTTGCGGGGGAAAGAACTGTTACTGTGTACAGAAAGTTTGACAATGATCAGTATGATCGAATCAGTAACTCTTCAGCCCCAAGTGGATATGAACGCAGCAAAAGTGATTATAGGCGTGACCATGATCGATATCATGATTCCCTGAATAATCACAACAGAAACCGTGAAGTTCAAAATCCACATACAAGTAAAACCAACAGCAATTACAATCGTCCAAGAAATGACAACAAGGGGGAAACAAGAGGGACCTCGTACACAAAAGGTCATGGTTCAGGTAACAGTCATGGCTATGGCAGGGAGATGGAATCCAGCAGCAACCATGGATACAGCAAAGGCATAGATCAAGGTCGTAGTCACGATAGAAATAAAGGTCGTGCAAAAAAAGACTATGTTGAATACAAGTCTTCTAGTAAACGAGACTCTTACAAATCGCCAGAGGTTTCAAATAAAAGTAAATTGACTACAGAGAGGAAGGATGTTTCGAAGGGTCGCTCTACTGATGATCTGTGGAGGAATGCTGGGTACGGGAAGACAACACCCTCCAATCGAGACCAGGGCGGTTACAGTGGGTCATCGGGGGACAGGGGACCAGTGGAGGGAAATTACCCAGGCAGCAACACACAGTCAACCTGGTCACAGAGGGGACGCAACTCTTCGTCTAATGTTAGAGCAGGTAATAGTACATGCATTTTCAGATGTTTTAAATCAACTTTACAGTAATTTAAATTTTAAATTTACATAAATTGTTTAATTTTGAAATTAATGTGAATTTTTCCATACTTAGGAGGTGATTATCAACCAAATCAACCTGCACTTTCCATGAAAACTGACAGCAAAGGTCCTGGGGCTTGGGGTAATGGGACAGGCTACTCAGTTCAGGGTGCTTCCATGCCACAGACGAGAATGAGCACTTCATTTGGCAGCGGCAATGAGAGGCTGAATCCAGGCAATGTTCAAGACATGCCAGTGCAGCAATCAGTGATGTTTCAAGATGGTCGGCTGAGTAATCCCTCTGTAAGCATGCCTTACCCCATGATGTCCGTTCCCCAGAGAAATTCTGGACCCAGCATGATGCCACATCCAAATCCAAACATCATTCCTCAGCCGCAGCCCTCAGTGGGCATGGTGCCTCATCCCCAGGAACAGGGGGTTCAACCGGGCTTTGTTAATGTGACTTATAAGTATTACACACCAGGGAGACCATTTTGATGAGTTTCCCATCATTCTGAAATAGCAGCTATGATAATTACTTTTGTGTTTGGATGATTTGCAAAGGATGTACAATTGATTGAACAATTGAATTATTTTAATCAAAATATTAATTTGAATTATTTTATTGTGTTAATTCTTAATAAAAGGAAAGGAATTCTATTCTTAACTTTTCAATTCTAGATACCTTGTATAAAGACAAGGTATCCACTACCCCGTACATATGGGGGAATTGAGTAGTGATATTATTATGCCCCCCTTCGAAGAAGGGAGGGCATATTGCTTTGCTGCTGTCTGTCAGTCCACCAGCAGTTTCCGTTCATTTTCTTTGCAAAGGATAAACATGTTGAAATGAAATTTGGTGAATAGGTTTATCATGATAATATCTAGGTCAAGTTCGATATTGGGTTCAATCGAGCAATTTTCGACAGAGTTATGGCTCTTGGACTTAAAAATATTCCGAGTTATTTGCAGTTTCCGCTCATTTTCTTCGCACAGAATAAACATATTGAAAGAAATTTGGTACACCGGTTTATCGTGATAATATCTAGGTGAAGTTTTAAATTGGGTACGATCGAGCAATTTTCGACAGAGTTATGGCCCTTACACTTAGAAAAATTTGAGTTATTTGCAGTTTCCGCTCATTTTCTACGCAGAGGATGCACATATTAATATGAAATTTGGTATGCAGGTTTATTTAAATATCTAGGTCAAGTTTGATTTTGGGTATGATAGAGCAATATCCGACGGAGTTATGCTCCTTGGACTTAGAAAAATTCCAAATATTTGCAGTTTACGTTCATTTTCTTTGTGGATGTTTCCAAGGGAGGGGGGCATAAGTGTTTCACAAACATCTCTTGTTTATTACCAGTTTATTATTACTTCAAGGAAGAGAATAAACTATGAATGTCAAGATTATTTATCACAAAATTATACACCATGAGTATAGATATTCATTATTGTGTACATGTAATCCCCTGAGCAGAATGCTATAGTTTGCGAATGGTAATGCATGTACCAGGTTTACAGCAACAATAAGTAATAAAGTGTATACAAAGGCTCAGTACTACCACACTCCTACTAGCACTAGCTAGTGGGTTAACCCTTTAACTCAGTCAGTAGAACATCAATTCTTAAACTGAAGGGTTTGATTTTAGCTGTGGTTATTCCTACACTTCTATTACCGGTACAAATAAAATTATCTGAAAATTCTGTATTAGGTTTATTCTGACCATTCAATACAAAATTGCTTTGTTATATTGAAACCAAGGCACAAAAGAAGACCTAATTTATGGATCCTTTTACATTAATGAAATGTTATTTTAATTTAAGAAAATACTGTAAAAGTATTATACTTGGCGGAAATTAGTTTTCGAACAAGTTGGCGTAGATTTGAATTAGCGTATTCCTGAACGTGACTATTCTTTTACATATATGTATTGCATTTAGCGGTGTACTTAATTTAGCGGAAGCCACATTCCGCCAAAAGCGCTAAATAGAATACACAGCCAAATGTTCTACATTTACAGTAATACATGTGTCACCGAGGGGGATTAGGGCACTATAGAATAAGGGGAATTAACTTGTATAGGCCCAACCCAAGAGACAGGGGGTCAGCCTAGTCAATAGGCTTAAATTGACCTCTAAGTCGAATATGCATAGAGCTATAACTCGAAGGCAGGTTTCACAATTTATTGATCAAGTGTTTTTAATTAACTTATAAAATACCAACAATAATCAAATAAAATAAAGTCAAAATAGAACAGGATAAAAATGATTATTTCTTTAAAAAAAAGCCAAATGAGTCAGAATGAATTTAACTCAATGTTGCTTAGTCTACTGACAGACTGGTGGACAGTCAACTAGATAGTCAGTGTGAAGACATAAGCAACATGAGATAGTGGCCGAAAGAGTCTGACTGCCTTGAATAAATTTCTAACTGTATTTATAATCTAAAAGATAATTAATAAAAGTGATGTACATTACTCATGATAATTACTCAAAAAGCTTAAGAACAACTCAGAACAATTATATAGACTACCGGTAATTGGGGATAATTAGCGGAGCAGACTGACTCTAGCTAATTACTTGTCATTTGGCATGAGTAAACTCTTAAACATATTTACACAAAATAACACACCATGACACATGTATTGCATAAAGAAGCCTTATTCAATTTTTTTTCTAGCTCACTTTCATGACGGGAGAGATTAACAGGATCATTTGCTATGTTTGGCACTGTAGATTGCAGTTCTCTCTATTTAACATAAAGTGACAGGTTTTTCTAAATAAAAAAGGACCTAGTGTGCAAAGGGTCCTTGTGTACAGTTGGGAGGTTCTCTCTTCAGTACAATCGAAATTCTGGCAAATATTCTTTATACAGTAACAATGTCAGGAATAATGAATGTATTACCAATTTCAATTTGGGTCTTTTCTGCATCATAGCCATGTTCTATACATAGTGCAAAGCAGGAAAAAAAAACTATAACAATGCATTTGGTTTAAAAATAGGTTTATTTCCAAGTTGAGAAGTCTCCGTAAACATCCTTGATTTTCCATCACATTTATATTGGGACTCCCTTCACTGACTCTACAGCACAGATGTTGGGACTAGGTTGATTTTGCAGCCACTCTGTCAGCACAAGAAATAAATTTCTGGAACTCTGATGTGCATCGTTCCATCTCCTGTGGGTTCCTAGTGATGCAGTCTTCGTATATAGAGAACTGCGGGTCACATTTCTCCTTAACCTTTATCACAGTCTCACTGAAACATTGATGTTCTTACATGTCATGAAAAAGCTCAAGCCATCTCGCAAATATTAATATCCTCTACAAGCAGATTCAAGGCAACAAATAAATCAATGTGATAACATTCTTTGAGCTCATACAGGCACCCTGCCTATGGATACAATATTTCATCAGTACATCAAACCATATTTCATCTAAAGTTCCTGCTTTAATTTTGAAGGTTTAGAGAGCAGGTGCTTATGGGAGCTCAAGTTGTTCAGTTAGTTTGCACAAAGTTACATATTCAGCTTAAATCAAACCTAAACTTATAAGCAAATTATGAACTAATGCCAAATACATGTGTATTTGGAGAAATCTTTAAGAAATCAGAAAGTTAAATACTGAGACTACATGAATTCCAAATTAAATCCAATGCACTTATATACAAGTACACATCTTTCAGTCTCATTACTTTGATTGAAAACATCTCTGCAGCTTGAGTCTCTGGTTTTCACAGTCTAGATGCCACGTGTCTGGGAATTCTGCGACACAATCTGTAAAGCCCTTGGTATACTTCTGACAGTGCTTTTCAGCAAGAATAGCAGCAATATTTGACCTGGGTAAAAGTGAAAAAGATACGGTAATAATTATTCAATAAATCTGGCATGATCAAACTTATGAACAGCCATATCGTTGACTCTTCCTAACCAATCAAAGGTTAAATTCACATTGCCAAGCGGAAGTACAGAAATTTAAAAATGATGTCTATTTTAATGGTACATTAATATGCAGGGTTTTTTTTTTTTTTGGGGGGGGGGGGGGGGGGGGGGGATGGACACACCCTTAACAAATATGGACAAGTATGGCCAGAAATTAGTCAGGACTTTATCTTATTTCATTTGTAACCAGTAACAAGGATCTGTTTTCTGGTGACTAAAGTAATGTACCCCTAAACCTAATGCTAACTAACTCTTACCCTAACTAACACTAACCCTAAACCTAACGCTATCTTGTAACCAATGTTATATACGCAAGACTTTGTAAATCAATTATTGTAACCAGGTTACTGGTTACAAATGAAAAAGGATAATACAGTAGTCGGGACTATGATATGAGCATCGTTATAACATTCCTTTCTGGATGATAACAAATAACACACTTAAACTCTCCGGTCAAAGGCAATGTAAATATATAATTATATCATGTTCATCCCAATGCACATAGCGTAATCTGCATGTATTTTACGTGCACAAATAGGTCTAACGTGTACGTGTTAATTACTACCAACAGTATCAACATGCGGCACAGGGTCTATCAATTTCGATTCGATATAAAACTTTTAAAAACGACAACATCACACAAGGTAAATATTAAAATTACATGAAAATGTTTCTCCACTTCCAAGTTAACCTGCAGTAGTCATTGGAACGGGCTCGTTATCTCATTTGAGCCATATGACGGTCACGTGATAAAAACATGGCTGTCAAAATATTGGGGAAAGTATCTGATAATTTATTTAAACAATAATTTCGCGATATAAGCATGTGTTTGAAAATGAGACAATGGAATCAGTTTATGGCACGTTCATCGAAATTTTTCACCAGCATAAAAGATTTTCTGCTGTTCAGAAATTAGTGATTTTGGCGCTAGTTATTGGAGGTGTGTCTCTTTTGACAGGTCTATGGATGTGGATGGTAACATACACTTTAACGTTGATCTCAACCATATTAGTTTGTCATTATTTAATAACAACAAATGCTAATTTTACGCTATTAGAAAACATACTTGTTCTTCTGAAAGCTCACGAGAACGATTCTTGGTATATAAGCCTCACTGAATTAGTCAGGAATTCTCTTGGAATTGGGACACATAATGGAAATGAATTACTCAAGGAAAATGAGGCTAAACGTGAAGGGGATTTTTCTTCATGGGAGGATGAAATACATTTGTTGGCAACTCTCATATCTCAGGATTTTATCAGACCATGGTATCTTACAGTGAGTGACAAACAGAATCTCTTGGAAGAGAAAGAAGAAGTCCTTGATAAAGCGTTTAGACGTCTGTGTGTACGATTTTCTGAAATAGATATTCATGAACTTTTTCAGGAACTATTGTTATGTTACAGGGAACACTTACGATGCTTTCAGCTCGCAAAATCGGCATATTACACTCAGCCAAGAAGAAGGAGTGTATCTTCACTAGATCCTGCGTCATCAACTAAAATAGTCTCCTCAATTGAGGAAGCATATGAATTCAAATTTACCTACCACAGTGCAGTGTGGGAATCAGAAAATGAAATTATCTATCTAAAATCATTGATAAGTATTCTGTTGACAGAATATCTGGATACACATTTGCAAGACAGCAAAACTCCTCATGTATTGTTAGTTGAAATATTAACTTACAATGTTGCAAAACCTGTCTTTGATCTTTTAAGCAATTCAGAATTTTTACATGAGTGCATTGTTCATATATTATCTGATGAAACTTTGATAACAATACCTCCAGATGCAGAAAGTAGTGAGAAAGATTTTGCACAATTCAAGGATGTACAGGAAGATGATAATGAGTTCAAAGATGCCATGGAAGTGTTTTCATCAAGGGAAGAAATGTCTCATCAATCTAGTCACCATATTGAACACAAAGGGCACCAAGAATCATTGAGTGGAAATACTCAAACATCCACAGATAATAAAATAGGGGCACAAGTAGCTAAGGAGGAAGAATTGGCTTCTAGTTTACAAACACACATTCCAAATGACAAAACAGGTATAAAATTTTAATGGGTTATCTTATCAGGATTTTTTATCATGCCTCATAATCTTGTTTTAAAAAAACTACCAATATTTCAGACAATTCAGTTTTGCATTCATCCAATTTTAGCGACAAAGCCTCTGTTGGTGATATGAAAAAAAACAAAATAGATAAAATAACTAGTTGCCTGCAAGATATATTTGTGACATGTTTTTTTTGTAATATTAACAAAGATACATTCATATGAATACATGTTTGTTTACAGTATATGGTCTCATGGTAAACTCGGATAAAGTCATTTGCTCCAAATTTCGGTGTTATTGATTTCCTTGTATTGAAACATTGCAGAGGAAAGCAGCTTAGCGGTGGCATCCGACAGCAGGGCTGGGGAGCATATAGAGGAGAGTCGGAGGTTTTACCTTGAGAGTTTTGATGACATTACAGAGACCTGCCAACAGACCCCAAAACTGTTTAAAAGCATATGTATTACTAACACAGAGACAGCCACAGAGAATAGAGGAGCTAATCAGTACACACTCTACACCATCCAGGTAAATACACCGTACACATAATACAGGGGGCATTTCAACGTTGTTTCAACGTTGAACAAACGTTGTTTCAATATCAGGCATCAACGTTGAAATAAGGTTGCATATGAAAGATGAGGCAACTTTGAAAATGTAACGTTGTTTCAACGCTAAAATTCAACGCTGATTCAACGTAAAATTGTGTTGAATTCTAGTTTAAAATATATAGATATGACAATGAAAATTAGTTAAAATTAAGTGATTTTTTTGCAAAATGTTGTTTATAAACATAGCTGCTTTTTTAATTACCGGTATGTTGTGCTGTTTTATGTGTTTTGACACTTTATTAAAAAAAATCCAAATGTATAAAGTTGCCCTTTATTTAAACCCTAATAGTATTTGAGTATATCCTTTGCTAAACAACTTGTGTATAAAGTCCTCTTTAAAAAGTTGAACTTTCAAAATGATTAGGTAAGGCTGTAGGAATATGATCACAAAGAAACCAGGTACATTCTGCTAAATGGTAGCCATGCTTGTTTTCCATGACATGAAACAAAGGATGTCAACACTACGAAAGCCCATTGAGCTCATTTTCGTAGGTAAAAAAAATTTTTTTTAGCGAATAAACACGAAACTTTCGCGATACAATGCATTAGTTTTGCAAATAAACGCGAAACTTTCGCGATATAACGCGTAAGTTTCGCAAATAAACACGAAACTTTCGCGATATAACGCGTAACTTTCGCAAATAAACGCGTTAGTTTTGCAAATAAACGCGTAACTTTCGCGAATAAATGTGTAACTTTTGCCAATTAATGCGAAACTATTATATAAATAGAGGATATCTATATTGTGTGATTTTATATTTGCTTTATCCAACGAGTTGAAATGGTGTATATATTCGCGAGGCTTGCCGAGCGAATATAACCATTTCAACGAGTTGGATAAAGCAAATATAAAATAACACAATTATAGATGTTCTATTTATCTCATACAATTTGATTTATATTATGAAGCTTTTGAGACAGTCCCTTATATGACCCGAAGTTAAGTAATTGATTTTTTTTTCAAAGATTAAAAACGATGATGCAACGTTGTGTTATCCGGTTATTGTGACCTTGCGCAATACAATTTAGTACGTCATTTCTGGAATAAACCTAACTGTTTTAATGTAAAGTATCACTGAAATAAACCTTGAAATGATTTTTTAGCTCTAAATAATTTTTCTTAGAGCCTATTCATTTGATTAAATGGAAATACTGATCAGAAGACTTGAATTGTCAAGTTTGTTGACATACACAAAGTTGCGAATGCACGTTAGTTTGAATTGACTCGAACAAGGAACAGTTGTCGATGTTTTATAACACAATCACCAGCCTAATGATTAGGGATTGAAAATAGTTAATAAGGATGCTTACTGGTGGTGGAATCAAAGTCTTATGAAACATTATTTCGGTAAGGTCTTGTATATAAAAACAATTTGCACAACCAGTACGCCCTGTTTCCATCGCGTCGTCAGGATGAACTCGTTGATAGTGTTTTATAAACTACACAAAGCAAATTGAAAGTTTGAATTGGGCTAAACTTATCAAAAATCTTGACAAACAAGAAAAAAAGGTCTTTTGGTTACAGTTATGTATAACTTTGGAAAAAGAGTTGGGTGGGAGGGGGGGGGGAGGACTAAGCCCCCCCCAATAGCCCGGGTTCCGACGCCTATGCTACGCAGTTATGTGTTTTCCTTCATATTTGTAAGTAATTGAAGTCTTTGACAAAATCCATTTTATATCACTTTTTCAGTTGATATAGTTATTTTGAAAGTACTAGCAAATCTTCGAAAATAGGTCACTGAAGCGTTGAAGCGAGGGGCTGTGTCAAAAGCAGTTCCGACCGGAAGTATTTGATATAGCATCACCCGTGTGATATAGCAAAGGTTTATTACACGGGTAATATACACCACACGTATGAGATAAATATTGTCATTCCATACAGACTCTTATGAAGAAAAAACGATGGAAAACAAACACATTTTAAGTTTTATATGATAAAATACTTTATGAAGACAAAATTATCTTTTTTGCATATAGATATTAATAAATCTGATAAAACTTTATCATAACATTTTTATATGTTATATGTCCAAAGTAGATAATAAGTTTGAGCATCATATTACGATTTTCAGTTGTTCGCCGACCCTGTGTTCGAACAGGCATTCATTGATGATCTTTTTCTTATAAAATTGATATAAATTTAACCGTCGGAAACCTTTAAAATCTTAGTATTAATTTTCAAATGACATATGTGATAAATTTGGAGGACGAATTTATGTCATCTAGATTTGAACAAAAGCTTGAAAATTTCAATTCACAGCTTGACTTATCTTTCTGATATTAAACTAGACGTTAAGTTATGTCGCAGCGATATAACATATATTATAACGTTTTAAACAATGATATCCTATAAATTCTAAAATGTTACTTAATAAAAAGTTTAATTCGAATTAAAATTGATATAATTAAAATCTGTTGCTGCTTCATTTTCAATAATACAGCACCCATTACAATGTGAGAAGCGCGATGCATTATGTCCTTTGAAAATCAGTACTAAGATTTTAAAGATTTCCTACGTTTGAATTTATGTTAATTTGTATAAGGTTAAATCTAATTCATTTACATCTCTATATAATATTATTTTGTTTTATTTAAATTAATATATTTGTTTTCAGTAATTATTTTTCATAGGGTTTCTTCTATGAAATACGGTAACAATATATATATTTAAGTTTCGCGTTTAATCATGAAAGTTTCACGTTTAATCGCGAAAGTTTCGCGTTAAACCGCAAAAGTTTCGTGTTTATTCGCGAAACTTACGCGTTATATCGCAAAAGTTTCGCGTTTATTCACGAAAGTTAGGCGTTATATCGCGAAAGTTACGCGTTATATCGCGAAAGTTTCGTGTTTATCTGTGAAAGTTACGCGTTATATCGCGAAAGTTTCGTGTTTATTTGCGAAAGTTACGCGTTTATTTGCGAAACTAACGCGTCATATCGCGAAAGTTTCGCATTTATTCGCGAAAGTTATGCGTTATATTGCGAAAGTTTCGCGGTTTTTTTTTACGAAACTAACGCGTTATATCGCGAAAGTTTTGCGTTTATTCACGGAAAAAAAAAAAAAATTTTACCTACGAAAATGACCTCAATGGGCTTTCGTACAACACAAAAATGTAGAATCCACAAAAGCCAGTTCATCATTTGCATTCTGCAGACTGTTTTAAAAAATAACTCCCAAGATACTCCAATGTAAAATATAAAACAGTCACAAATTAATAGTCCAAAAGCTGAAGACAAACATTGCATAACATACATGTATGTTTAAAATCGATCTTATGTTACATGTATATGCCAAGGATAGTTGAATTTCATTCTTAGAATTGAACCAAATTGTATCATATACTATGGAACTGGTGAACCTAAACATGTTGATCAATTTTTTCAATTTTTTTTTTTTGGGAAGCCAGATATCTCTCAGTAAATATTTTGACTTGAGATCTAGCAAGTAGACGGTAATATTTTTCTTTCAGTATGACGCAGTGTACGAGGACCAAGGGACCCCCAGAGTCAGAACCAATGTGGTGAAGCGGCGGTTCAGAGAATTCATTAACCTACAAAACAGATTAGAAGATAATCCTGAGTACAAAAAGAGCTTGAAAGGTCAGTTCTTAAAGCTTACCACTATTTGTAAAAGGCATTGTCCAACATATTTCTCTTTGATTGGAGAATACGGGTACCTGCGATTGATATATATAAATATATATAAGCTGCAGACCTCTTAACAGTTCTAAGTATTTTGCTGTAGAGGTCTCATTTGTGGATGTAGATCTTACATCGCTATGTAACTTGGTGGAGATGAAATTATCCCATTTTTTTAGGCACATTTTCCAAGCCAGGAGAATACTGGCATCAAATATACAGGTTAATGAAAATTACAAACAGAAAATGCACATAGAATAAGCATCAGTGCACAAAATCTGATTGTACCATGAAAGGAATACAATGTACTACATGTTGGCCATACATTTCAGGTGTGCAATTGGGTGTAATGAAACTGAAGGTTTATACACCTGTGTGACAGTGCCTATTTATAAGTGGTGTGACATAACAATAATTGTGTGGATCTGGAGGAGAGGGGGGGATTCAAACTTATCAAATTCATATATAATAACACAATCATGTATACATATTACATGTAATATTTAACATATCCATGTTATGGGATATAAACTAACTGTTTATCAATAATAGGCATGCTACAAAAAGATTACTTTATAGTTCCAAGTAACTTACTGTATCAAAAGTTCTTACTTACATATGTTTATTTCTAGATGTAAAAGGACTTACTAAGTGGCTTTCCTTACCATTTGGAAATATGGATAAGAACAGTATTGAAAAGCGCAAGAATACATTGGAAAATTTCATGAAAGTAAGCAAAAAATGTATACTGGTACATGTATAACCCAGCCATCAAAACTGAATTATATGTGTGTTGTAGGAAAGATTAAAAAATTAGTTATAGATGATAATGGTTTATAATTTTACCACAAGAAATGACTGAACAAAACAATTATTTATAGTGTAAACATGGCTCAGTGTTATCAAGTGTTATTTTTTCTGACCTGTGTTTGATCCTGATGCTCTTGTTTCTTAGTCTCTCCTGGAGAAAGATGATGTCTGCAGCAGTCCAGAAATAAAGGAGTTCTTGGCATATGATGGAAATGCCCACATAGCATTTGTCAGGAAGGTTCCAGATAGCATACAACCTTTCACAAAGGTAAACAGCTTGACATCAAAGTCATCTTTTACTGTTTGATCGAACACTAAGTGTTGAAGTGTTTGCATGGGGAAAATATTATCCACATTGACAGTTTTACAGAATGTGTACAAAAGCAAGCTTTATGTCTCTATATGGTGTTCAGTAAATTTAGTAGATGCATGTAAAATCAACATTTCTGTATTTGGAAATGTAAAATTGTTGCGAAGAAGAGTTTGATTATTTCCTGACTTACACACATATACCTGTATTTTCAGATGATTAGAAGTGTTTCCAGTGTATTTGACAAGATTGGAGAATTCTCTACAAATATGACAGAATTACTGCCAAGTCTTCCCAGGAGAGTCCAAACCAAAGATATCCAAAGCAGCATGGTCGATGAAGATCAAATCCTGCTAGAGTTTGGTACCATTAAAGGAGATGTAAGTTTAGATATCATAATTAGTGCTGGCAGTCATTTGATACATACAGCAGAATATACATGTATGTTTTATATACTGCATATATGGTGCTTTTTTGTTTAAATAATTTGTTTTAATAGGTGCTTGTCTTAGAAAGACTGTTTACAAATTATGTACAAGTAGCTGGTTGTTCTAAAGTGTCTGAAGACAATGAAGCCTCAGGGAATATCTCACAAAATGCAGATGGTAGGTTACCATGCAACAATTATGGTAATATTTTGAAAAGACTGGTATTTTTCATACAAAATAAGAACCTTACATTCTTAAAAATTCAAATGCTTTGATTGTGATTACCTGCAATTTCTATAGAGTGTGTTATAGTTTTGTTCAAACATTTGTGAATGTAAGATTTTTATTAGAAATGCATCATGTATAAGCAATTTCCCTAAATGATCCAAGATTGCCACAATATATTGAAGGAAATTTACTAGTTTCTAATGAATACCAATTTCTAATATATGGGATACCATTGTGGATTAATTTCACTTGAAAATATTTGTTGAACTTCAGAGGCTACTGATGAGCTTCACGACACTGCTCTGACGGAGATTGCAATCGACATAGCTGTGCAAGCACTGCAAGGCAGAAACTGTTGGCTCTGTCGGGAAAGAGTTATCTCCCTTGCCAAGCACATGTTTGGTACAGCAGTCAACAGGTATGGAATAATCTGAGTAACTTAAGTGACTTATTTCTAACTGTGGTTGTCTGTTGATAGTAATCTCCAAAACTTTTTAAATTTTTTTCTCATAAACTACCTTGCCAAATATATCTATCACTCTTATGGTTAGTGTAAATTGAATGATATATGTATTATCCTTACTAAAATTGCAAAATATTGTACCTCAATTAGAGCTCCTGGTATTAGGATGGAGGTCTTTTTATCAGATAGTAAAAATGCATTATATATTTATAAATCTTTTCTCTTCTCCTGGTCATGTAGGTGAATAGATAGGAATTCATAAGTAGGAGGTCTTTACCATTGTTGTGAAATTTGTGGCCCCAGAGGGTCAAGGCCTATGATGTTGGGGGCTCTCTTAGTCACTTAGTGAAAAAGCATTTGCATTCAAGTGTTTACTTTTGAAATCAAATCTTTGATTGTAGCACTGCACAACATTACATTGGTAAAAATGTGAAATATACCACCCCTTTCAATAATGAAGAAATCAATACAGAATGGAAGGGAATGGTTCTTATTACCAGTCCTGGTTATTTTGTTGATGATCTTAATCCACAGTAACCCTATGAATCTTCCTACTGAGCAACTCATCTTCCCCAATCTGTTATTTTGTGGTTGCTTTTACAGGGTAAATGATTTGCTTTCACAAAATTTTACTGAGCCTTAATTCACAGGGCTGTATCGTACTCAGGTGACCTCAAGGGCCCTATCGCCTATGGTCTTTGTTTTAGTATTTATAAGAGGTATTGCGCCTTTTCCCATTATTTCACCTACACCCATGTTTAAACGGAAAGTACCTGTTACTTAAAGAAGATATGGGCACTTGTTGCAAGATTATTTTCGAAAGCTAAGTAGCGATTTTAAAATGTGTCTGTAACCAATAATTTGTCATAAATTCAAAAACCTGAATCAAGAAATAGATACACAGTATGCTTTCAATAAAGTAAGTTAATATTCTGAACCGTGATAACTTCCAGCAAAATGCAGTGAACGTGACTGTAAATGGAGTATCCTGTTACTGAAGAGATCTGTTTATATTGGGTATGCTCATACTCAGAATTAAACAAGAAGGTGAAATTAAAATACAGCAGATTAGATATACACATGTATCTAATTTAAACTCTCTATTCTTATCATGCTTTCAAAGAAAAGAAAAAAATATTTACTGCTTGATGGAATTGATTCAGTGACTGCAAAATCAAAAAGAGCTACATGTAACCACTAGGCCATGCATGTAACTTTTTCATAGGATGTCTTTTTAATAATATTAATAATATTCTAATCTAAATGTTTTAGTTTAAAGTGGTTCGAATAGTCAAATACCCACATTTTATTGCATACTAGCTATTTTCCTATATATCCCCAACAAAACCTAAAGATTATTTTATCTATTAAATATTGTATTATATTGAAAATGTCTGCTGTTTGCAAAAGCGCTTCATTATAGGCAAAATTGTATTATACACCTCATTGGAACATTAATCATTATACTGGGTAGTAATGTGGTCACTAAAACTAAGTAACCTTGTTTCAGGTGGCTGCGATGGAAGATAAGTGACCTTACAACCCCCCACCGATGTGCAATGTATCTTCATTTGTTTCGAGAAGCGATTTGGCCAAATGGAAAATTTGATTCCTCCAGTCGTGAAGTAAAATCAGAAAAGCAGAAATTGGTAACAAAACAGCAAGCAACAAGAGTGCTGGCAGAATTTTTTCCAGGCATGTTTATCCTCCCGTTCTTCCATGTTTTTAGTCACCTTATGAACTTGTTATACTGTCAATGAATCATGGCTAAATAAACCAATATGATACGGACATGCAACAATTTGAAGAAATGCTCAAAGATTTTAGAAATGCTTTAATTATCTGAGACACAATGTTCAATGTGATGTTGATTATATACATGTATTGTAGATGTTTTGGTTCAGCTCTTGGACAAGGAAGACTACCAAAGTGGAATAGAAGAAATTATAGACTCCATTCAGTATAAGAAGCTGAACAAGTAAGAATACACATGTACTGCACTATGAGGAACAAGTCACATTTCTATACAATGTACATGTATATTACTATATATCTATTAGCTAGTATACTTTCAAGTAATGTAAGTTAACTGTTTAGTTGTTTTCCAATAATATTCCATTTCATTCACTTTTCAATTAGAAATAATCAGTTCATTGTCACATGAACAAAATTTAATTTTGTTACCAGTATTTTCCTTAAAAAAGTGGCAGGTTTCTACAATCAAATTTATGTGTACTTCCCTTTGGGATAAACAAAGTAAATACATATCATTCATGTACTGTAAATTCCTAATTGAATGTGAGGAATTAATATCCGCGTAAAATCGCGAGAAGCCTGTCTCACAAATTTTAAAATCTTGCTTTTAATTTTCAGACATATGTAAATTACATGAAACTATGATAAAATTTCAGCAATTGCGATTTTATGTTCTCGGGATTTGATGGAAAACCGTTGAATCACGGAATTAAGTACTCGCGTAAAATAAGGAATCTACAGTATCTATGGTCCTTTATTGATGAATATTACCTCCTGTATGTATCTCAGTATGTGATGATTTGTGATTTCTTTAAAAAGGCTAAGTTTCTTATTCATAAAGATTTTGATATAACGGTGGTTATTGGAATAAAGAATTGTGATTTCCAATTTATTTCAGACATTTTATTTACACTTTTTTGGACATTATAATGGAGAAGTTGTTCAGTAAAAGTCACCAAGAGGCCTTGCAGAAAGAAGTATTGTAAGAAGGGAGGTAAAAGTGGACCATGGGACATCGCATAATACAACTGTACTTGTATCTGTGACCTTGACATGTTCTTGTTGATGTGTTTTAGCCATGACCTTTAATTGTTGTTAGACAGAGTTCCAAATCAGGCTGGGATTCTTTTCTGTTATACAGTGTACTAGGCATTTCCATTTTTAAAATGGTCCAACACTTGTTTTTATTAATTGGTTGTACTTAATGTATGAAATAAACTTTGTTTTACATTACTTCGAAATAAATGTTACTCTTGTTATTGGGAAGAACTATAGTGAGTTTGTAGAATTAATGTGGAATAGGACACAGATATTTCATAAGTATGAGTGACTTAATGACACATGTAGAAGCATAACAAGATATGCAGTAACCAACTACTGATAATGAATTACCGCAACAATTCAGTGACCTTGGACCAAATTTCTAGAATTATCTGAAAAATCCTTGTCTGGACCATACATTCTCATCCCTTGGTCCAATTTGGCTCATACTGTATATCACGCATCCATCCAATTTCCACTTTGTTTGTGATGATTTCCAAATCGCGGAAAATATATCAGCGTAAATTTGATACAATGTTTTGTTCTTATAATTTAGTTCTCTCTTTCCTTATGAAGTACCGGTAAACAAGAATGTAAAAGTACAATGAACTGAGTTCAGTAAGTTTAGAGGTAGAAATTGCGAGATTGGAGGACAAGCTGCAGATAGCAGGTATGTAAGCCTCGTAATTTATTTAATAATCCATTGATAAGCTAATTAAAATGTAAACCGATGTCTAATATTACCTGAGCTACTGGTATATGTAACGGTACATGATCTATTTATCTATGACTGTTTGCGTCTCAGAAAATAATTATCTGTAATTATTTAACATTAAGGAAATCATGTAAATGATGTGTCAAGGTCAAGTCAAGGTCATATCAGACTGCTAAAAAATTCAGAGCAAAATTACTTTTCCCTTAGCTCTATCTGGTTCATAATTCACATAAACAGAGTTTTTGATTGGGTTTGGGAATGTACCCTTCTTTTGATGGGATTTGGGAATGTATCCTTGTTATGATATAGTTTGGGACTGTATCTAAATTATTTATTAATTTTAGTGGGTTTTAGAAAGAACTCCTTTTGAAAGGCCTTATTTTGATGAGGTTCAGGAATGTACATATCCTTGTTTTTAAGGGGTTTGGGAAAGTATCTTAATTGTTTTGATAGGATTTGGGAATGTATCCTTGTTTTGATGGGGTTTAGGAATGTATCCTTGTTTTGATGGGGTTTGAAAAGTATTCTTGTTTTGATGGGATTTGGGAATGTTCCTTATTTTGATGGGGTTTGGAATGTATCCTTGTTTAAATAGAATTTGGGAATGTATCATAATTTTGATAAAGTTTAGAAATGTATCCTTGTTTTGATGGAGTTTGAAAAGTATTCTGGTATAGATGGTCTTTGGGAATATTCCTTTTTTTGATGGGGTTTGGGAATGTATTCTCTTTTAAATGGGGTTAGGGAATGTATCCTTGTTTTGATTGGGTTTGGGAATGTTTCCTCGTTTTAATAGAATTTGGGAATGTATCATAATTGTTTTGATAGAGTTTAGGAATGTATCCTTGTTTTGATGGGGTTTGGATATGTATCCTTGTTTTGATGGGGTTTGGGAATGTATCCTGGTTTAGATGGGATTTGGGAATGTATCCTTGTTTTGATGGGGTTTGGGAATGTATCCTGGTTTAGATGGGATTTGGGAATGTATCCTTGTTTTGATGGGGTTTGGGAATGTATCCTGGTTTAGATGGGATTTGGGAATGTATCCTTGTTTTAATGAGGTTTGGATATGTATCGTTGTTTTGATGGGGTTTGGGAATGTATCCTTGTTTTAATGTATAGTTGTTTTGATGGGGTTTGGGAATGTATCCTTGTTTTGATGGAGTTTGGAAATGTATCCTTTTTTTTTAATGTATCCTTGTTTTGATGGGGTTTGGGAATGTATCCTTGTTATGATGGGATTTGGAATGTCTGGAAATATATCCATTTTGTTTTGATCGGGTTTGGAAAATATTCATATTGATTTGATAGGGTTTGGGGATTTATCCTCTTTTAATTTGATAGAGGTTTAAAATGTATGCTCGTTTTGATGGGGTTTGGGAATGTAACATAATTATTTTGATTGGGTTTTGAAATATATATTTCCTGGTTTTTAGGGGGTTTTGAAATGTATCCCTATTTTGATTGGGTTTGGGAATTTATCCTTGTTTTGATGAGGTTTTGGAATGTACCCTTCTTTTGATGGGGTTTGGGAATGTATCATTGTTATGATATAGTTTGGGAATGTATCCTTATTATTTTGATTTTATTGGGTTTTGGAAAGAACTCATTTTGAAAGGGTTTAGGAATTTATTCTTAATTTGATGAGGTTTGTGAATCTATCCAAATTATTTTAAAAGGGTTGGAATGTATCCTTGTGTTAATAGGGTTTTGAATGTTTCCTTGTTTTGAGAGGTTTTTGAAATGTTTCCATATTTTAATGGGGTTTAAGGAAAGTACATGTATCATATTTGTTTTGATAGGGTTTAGGAATGTACGTATCCATGTTTTGATAGGGTTTTGAAAAGTATCCTTGTTTTAATGGATTTTTTAAATGTATCCTTGTGTTTGTTTTGATGGGGTTTGGAATGTATCTTTGTTTTGATGGGGTTTGGAAATGTATCCTAATTAATTTGATTTGATTGGGTTTTGGAAAGTAGGGTTTGAGAATGTATTCTTGGTTTGATAGAGTTTGAAAAAGTATTCTTATTTTGATGGTGTGAGGGAATGTATCCTTGTTTTGATGGGGTTTGGAAATCTATTCTTGATTTAATGGGGTTAGGGAATGTATCCTTGTTTTGATGGAGTTTGGAAATGTATCCTTGTTTTGATGGGGTTAGAAATTGTATTCTTGTTTTGATAGAGTTTGGGAATGTGTTCTTGTTTTGATGGGGTTTGGGAATGTATCCTTGTTTTGATGGGGTTTGGGAATAATTTCTTGTTTTGATGGGGTTTGGGAATGTATCCTTGTTTTGATTTGATTGAGAATGTATCCTTGTTCTGATGGATTTAGAAAATGTATCCTTGTTTTGATCGGGTTTGGGGATGTATCCTTGTTTTGATGGGATTTGAAATGTGTCATTGTTTTGATTGGGTTTGGGAATGCACCCTGAAGCGGAAAGAGGTTTAAATTGTATCCTAGCTTGTTTTGATGGGGTTCTGAAATGTATCCTTGTTTTTATGGGGTTTAGGAATGTAACGTAATTGTTTTAATGGGGTTTTGAAATATATATATCCTGGTTGATAAGGGGTTTTGAAATGTATCCTTATGTTGATGGGATTTCGGAATGTACCCTTGTTTTGATGGGGTTTGGGAATGTACCCTTGTGTTGATGGGGTTTGGGAATGTATTCTTGTTTTGACAGTTTGGTAATGTATCCTCATTATTTTGATTGGGTTTAGAATGTATGCTTATTATTTTGATAGGGTTTTGAATGTATCCTTGTTTTGATGGGGTTTAGGAATGTATCCTTATTTTAATGTGGGTTTAGGAAGGTATCATAATTGTTTTGATTGGGTTTTGTAATGTATCCTAATTTATTAGTTTGATTTGATTGGGTTTTGTTAAGTATCCTTATATTCATGGGATTCAAAGATATATCCTGGTTTAAACAGGGTTATGAAATGTATCCTTGTTTTGATGGGGTTTTGAAATGTATCGTTGTTTTGATGGGGTTGGGGAATGTATCCTTGTTTTGATGGGGTTGGGGAATGTATCCTTGTTTTGATGGGGTTGGGGAATATACCCTTGTTTTGATGGGGGTTGGGAATGTATCCTTGTTTTGATGTGGGTTTAGGAAGGTATCATAATTGTTTTGATAGGGGTTGGAAGTTTGATTTGTTTTATTTTTATATTCATTGGATTCAAAGATATATATTGGTTTGTTAGGGGCTTTGAAATGTATCCTTGTTTTGATGGGAATTGGGAATGTATCCTTGTTTCGATGGGGTTTGGGAATGTATTCTTGTTTTGATAGAGTTTGGTAAGGTATCCTAATTATTTTGATAGGGTTTTGAATGTATCCTTGTTTTGATGGGTTTTTTAAATGTATCCTTATTTTAATGAGGGTTTAGGAAGGTATCAGAATTGTTTTGATAGGGGTTGGAAATGTATCCTAATTAGTTTGATTTGATTGGGTTTTGTAAAGTATCCTTATATTTATGGAATTCAAAGATATATATTGGTTTGTAAGGGGTTTTGAAATGTATCCTTATTTTGATGGGGTTTTGAAATATATCCTTGTTTTGATGGGAATTGGGAATGTATCCTTGTTTTAATGGGGTTTAAGAATGTTTCCTTGTTTTGATGGGGTTTGGTAAGGTATCCTAATTATTTTGATAGAGTTTGGAATGCATCCTTATATTTTTTATAGGGTTTTGAATGTATCCTTGTTTTGATAGGGTTTAGGAATGTATATTTCCTTGTTGTGGTTGGGTTTGTGAATCCTAGCTTGTTTTCATAGGGTTTTTGAATGTATCCTTATTTTAATGGGAGTTTAGGAAGGTATCATAATTGTTTTGACAGGGTTTAGGAATGTACGTATCCTTGTTTTGATAGGGTTTTGAAATGTATCATTGTGTTAATGGGATTTTGAAATGTATCCTTATTTTAAGGGGTTTTGAAATGTATCCTTGTTCTGATAGGGTTTTGAAATGTATCCTTGTTCTGATAGGGTTTTGAAATGAATCCTTGTTTTGATCGGGTTTGGAAATTTATTTTTGTTTTAATGGGGTTTGGGAATGTATCCTTGTTTTGATAGGGTTAGGGAATGCATCCTTGTTTGATGAGGTTAGGGAATGTACCCTTGTTTTGATAAAGGTTGTGAATGTATCCTTGTTCTGATAGGGTGTTGAAATGTATCCTTGTTTTGATGGAGTTTGGGAATGTATTCTTGTTTTGTAGGATCTTGGAATGTATCCTTGTTTTGATCTGAATGGAAATGTTTCATTTTTTTGATGGGGTTTGGGAATGTATCCTTCTTTTGATGCGGTTTGGGAATGTATCCTTGTTTTGATGGGATTTGAGAATGAATTCTCTTTTTGATAAGGTTTGGCAATGTACCCTTACTAAGTATTCTGATCAGGTTTTTGGAATGTATCCTTGCTTTTATAGGGTTTGTGAATGTATCCTTGTTTGATGGGGTTTGGGAATGTATCCGTCTTTTGATGCGGTTTGGGAATGTATCCTTATTTTGATTGGATTTGAGAATGAATTCTCTTTTCGATAAGGTTTGGCAATGTACCTTTATTTTGATGGGGTTTGGAATGTATCCTTGCTTTGATAGGGTTTGGGGATATATCCTTGTTTTGATTGGGGTGGTAATGTATCTTTGTTTTGATTGGATTTGAGAATGATCGAATCCTCTTTTCGATAAGGCTTGGCAATGTACCCTTATTTTGATGAGGTTAAGAACGTATCCTTGCTTTGATAGGGTTTTGGAATGTATCCTTGTTGATGGGGCTTGGTAATGTATCCTAATTGATTTGATAGGGTTTTGGAATGTATCCTTGTTTTGATGGGGTTAGATTTAGAATAAGATAATGTAAACAGTGAAATATTCACCCCATTTTAATTTTTTTACTCTTTCCCCATCATTGTCAATGCGCGAATTTCAGACTGTACAAATTCCAATGGCTAAAGTTATCTTTCTTAAAACACAACTTTGACTGGGCGAATTCAAAACGGGACGAAATCGCTTGCGGAGAAATGCGAAAATAACATGGGGCAAAAGTAACCTATCATACAGTTTAATAAGATTTAATTATAATTTGGGCGATTATAAAGTCTCCCAAACGAACGAGGCCATCATTGGGAGTAGGGGTGACCCACACGGGTCAAACTTTACAGACAAAAAGATTTAGAACTTGATTATTTTTATTTCTGAAGTTTCATGATGTTTCCCAGGGGTCCTTTACTATACATCAGGTGAACCAACATGACCCAAGGAACAAGAATATATATGGTTTACGGGTGGGGTTCTTAACCGTTTTCAAGATATTCGGGCACTTTCTGTTTGAGAGGGGTCAGGACCATCCACGGGGCCCATGAACTACATACCATTTGATGCCCCTTGACACAAAGATAAAGAATATATATGGTTTAGGGGTGGGGATCTTAACCATTTTCAAGTTATTTGGGCACTTCCTGTTTTAAGGGGGTCTGGACCACACCTGGGGACCCATGACCTACATACCATGTGATTCCCCATAACACAAGCAATAAGAATATATATGGTTTAGGGGTGGGGATCTCGACCGTTTTTAAGATATCCGGACACTCTCTGTTTGAGGGGGTCAGGACCACTCCCAGGGCCCATGACCTACATACCATTTGATGCCCCTTAACACATGGAACAAGATTATATATGGTTAAGGGATGGGGTTCTTAACCGTTTTCAAGATATTCGGGCACTTCCTGTTTGAGAGGGGTCAGAACCAACCCTTGGCCCATGACCTACATATACTATATAGTAATTTAATGCCCCTTGACACAAGGAACAAGAATATATATGGTTTAGGGGTGGGGATCTTAACCATTTTAAGTTATTTGGGCACTTCCTGTTTGAGGGGGGGGGGGGGTCAGGACCACCCCGGGTACCCATGACCTACATACCATTTGTTGACCCTTAACACATGGAACAAGAATATATATGATTTAGGGGTCAGGATTCTAACAGTTTCTGAGATCTATGGTCATTTCCAATTCCTGGGGATGGGGATGACCCCAGGGGTAAGATCTAATAAACCTTATATATTGCCTGTAACAGTCAATATATGATTCTGAAAACACTATATTATTATCTTTGTCCGTTTTCAAGTTACCATTTACAAAAGAATCTAAGATTTTTCCCATAAGGTTCAATGTTAGACCGCACGACCTTTTGACCCCCAGAAAAATGGTTGGCCAACCCCAAATGAGAAAAAATCAAACCAGCGTGCACATCTAGATATGCAGGCCTATCGTATCCTAGAGTTTTGTACAATTCTGTTCAGCCATCTCTGAGAAACATGACGGACAAGTTCAGAGCGGGAAAGAAGAAAAAGAAGAAACCGTACAAGAACAATCAGTCTCCAAACTTTGGGAGACTTAATTGTTGTTTTGATTTTGTAGGGGATGCATATTTTGATATTTGATAGGATACAGGTGTAATCCAGTTCTCACAAATTAAGGGGTGGTCCCTTTTGTTTTCATAGGATATAGGGAATGTATAATTATTTCAATGTAATAGTTGTATCCTTGTTCTGGTGAAATATGGAGTGTATTAATCCCGTTTTGTTGAGGTTAGGGATTTATAATTGTTTTGATGGGATATGGGGATGTATCATTGTGTTGATGGGGTAGGGATTGTATCAATGTTTTGATGGGGTAGGGAATGTATCAATTAATGTTTTGATGGGCTGGGGAATGTATCCTTATTTTGGTGGGGATATGATGTACGTATCTGTTAGAGGATTCGTTCTCGTTTTGATGGGGTAGTGATTGTATTTTTTTATGATCAAGTTAAAATGTATCTTCTCTTGTTTGTTAAGAACGAGAATGTATCTTTGTTATGACGGGTATGATGACTCCATGTATAGTAATTTCGGTGCATCATTGATATTGGATATTGCATCATTGAATTGGTGTTTTTGGGGTCTTTTTATGATGGGTTAAGGATTACGCACCTTTTGTTTTAATTGATTTGGTTGATCAATGATGTCTCCTCTCCATGGTGGGATTATCAAGTTGCCCTATTTCGATCGGTACTCGAGTATTTTCCTCTTATAACTTTGGTCATGTTCGCTGGCCAAGGGTTTCCAATATATGGAGGGTAATCGTGTTCAAAAATTCAGACATGTAAACTTAATTGTAAATCGGAATATGCAATCGTATTGATGTGTGAGCCTAAGTATGAATATGTGTAATTCTATTCTACAAGTGTAAGAATTGACCCAGTTCCTTCGCATGATGCACATTTTGCAACTTTATTGTTTACATTAGTTAATTAAACCTTCAACTTTGCACACTTTCAATCCGTAGTTTCTGCATTTGTAACTTCAGGCTCGGCAATAACACATCTAACATGATACAAATTGACAAATGTAAAGTCTACAAGTTTGTCGAATTTTGACATGACCTTATATGGCAACTGCCTTGCTGCGGGAAAAGGCATGCCGTTGTAACGAAGAATATTGACCCGGGTTGAAAATTGACCCGGGGGTCATTTTTCAACGTTGAATATTGACCCGGGGGGTTATTTTTCAACGTTGAAAATTGAGACCAAAATCGTGAAATTTATACCCGGGGTCATTTTTCAACGGTATGAGAAAGATTTTTCTAAAATCTGATGACATCGACACGTTGAAAATTGATCCTGTTGAGAATTGACCCCAACCTCAGAGTTTTGATCTGAACTGGAACTTAATCTACACAGTTTAAATGTACAATCATGCACATATTTGAAAGTTTTAGTTTTAAAATGTTCATACTGTCCGATACATATGCGGACGGGCTAATTTCTTTTAAGTTGATGGGTCCAATTAATCATTTAATTTTGAGACTGAAAATATGATATCCATTTATTATTACTAAACTATGTAAATAAAGCTAAGAAGATGACCGATTGCTTCGGAATGGAACAGGCGAGTTGGGCTAGAATACTTTTTGACATAGATGACATGGTTTTCATTCCCTCATGTGACAGAATTTTTTTCAACTTGTCATAATCTCTGATAAATATATCTAACAAATCAATTGCCCGTTATTGTCACGTTTAAGGCAATTCAACAGAGCTCTATTCGACATGCACCTGGCGTTGTATTTTCTAATAATTGATAATATAACCTCTATTACGGAAGCCCATTTAGGACCTATTAAAAAATATTTTTGAATTTGATATAACGAATTCTTGAATTTGTTAAAACGAATTTAAATCGTTATAACGAATTGTTGAATCCGTTATAACGATTTAAATTCGTTATAACGAATTCCTGGAATTCGTTATAACGAATTTAATCTGTTATAACAAATTCGCTGAATTCGTTATTTCAAATTTTGAAATCTGTTTTAACAAATTAAATTTGAAATAACGAATTCTTGAATTCGTTATTTCAAAGATTGAATTCGTATTTTCGGTTTTTTAAAATCTGTTATAACGTATTTTCATCCAATTCGTGATAACAAATTCCATAAATTGTGGGAACAAATTAAACAGTGTCAAAATGTCAATGTTATTAATCCGTTATCACGAAGTGTAATCTGTGATAACAAATAAATAAATTTGATATAACGAATTATAAAATTGTTATTTCAATTTGCAAACCGATATAACGAATTTATTTATTTATGCGATAGCCATATTATAAGCGAGGCTGTCATCGAGGAAGCCATTACATAAAAAGGTAAGTCACGAGTGTAGTTTAACATTAATTTTAGTTATATATTGATCAATATTCATACGTGGTTTATTCTTGAATTTACAAGAAACGTCATTAAAACTCTCAATGGATGAAAAAAATGTATTTGTTTTTTAATACAGGGTGTCCCAAAATATCGGAAACCTGTCTTTTTTCTGAAGGATGCATGACTGCAGTTTAAACAAACATTTTAATTGCCAAATAACTGCAAAGTAACTAAAGTTATCTGTCAAGCATTTGTACTTTTCCGTGCTTATAATTTTAAGAAGTTAAGAAATAAGAAAAAAATGGGATCATTGCTAGAAAACTGCACTGAAAAAAAATCAGTAGCTTTAACTTCCAAAAAAAAAGGAATGTTTATATATTTCATATATGGTCTTAAAATCTATTATCATTTAAACTTTCAAGGATTCAGAGATAAATACAGTAAAAATTATGTTTTCCTTGCGTTCTGTGTGAACTTAGTTAATGGATGGTTTCCAGTTAATAAAATACACAAGGCATTTTTTAGCCGCACCATGTGAGGTCACTTGTTTTCCAAAAACAATTCAAATTGTTATTTTAATCTACTCATAGTCAACTCAAATTGTTATAAATTGAATACTTATCTTGAATTACTGAAGTAAGACAAAATTTGTCTATTCTAAAAGTTAAGCAAAATACTATTACAATATGATTAGATTTCACTAATTGTAGACTTGATGATTTTTTAAGTATAAACCAAATGTCAAGTTAAGACATGTTTGGGGGATCGTATCTCACTCAAAATGTTACACAATCAGCTAATCGACGGATCAAATAATATAACCCATATATACATTGTATATATATATATATCATCATTTATTAACAAAAGCAGGTACATGTACTCTTTGTCTAAAACTTTTGTAGGGCGATGGGTTTATATCGAAAATAAAAATTTAGGGTATCGTGTGCATGAAAGAAAACGACAGAAGTTCCCATTACTTGAGTACAAACATGATATTTGAATGATGAAACTGAAAATAAATACTGTATTAATTAACTTAGATTACATCAGAAAAATATAATAAGATGTATACATAACTAAGTGAATGATTTCTGTTTGTTTTGCAAATTGCAGCTGTTAACAATAAATAAGCAGACGTCAAATTTATGAAACAATATGATCTATCGATAATCGCGACATCATAGCAACATGGCTGGTTTTAAAGAAATTAAAAGTAAAAATATTTCATAGGTGGAAAAAACTTCATTCTTACATTTACATTTTCAAACTACTAGTTTTTATTGTATATCATCGCCCTACAAATTTAAGTTTATAACAATTTTTAAAAACATAATATAGCGGTGCCTTTTTAGCCAGCTCTTTTTTTGATACAAGCGTCAAGAAAATACTTAGACTTGGTAAAGTTGTCTTTCTTAGAAATGGATTAAAAAAAATATATTGTAGGAGATAAATGAAAATGTTTTTGTAATTTTGCTTTACCATAAATTGTATTTAATGAATATATCTTATCTTATCCTAATTTTGTTTTGAAAATATAGGGGAAAATACTTTTAATTAGTATAGTAAAGTTTAAACACTATCAATTGATATAAAGTTTTGCTGTTAAGTTTAGCATTTCATTAGCGTATGCTTAAATGTGTAGATAAGGTAGAGTGACGGTACTTAAAGAAAATTGTCTCAGAAAACTCAATTTAGTAAAATATTGCAAAATAATGGAATCATCTTGTTTAAATTGATGACAATTTTTTCCACAGATGGACGAATCACTAGAAAACTTCCTAGAAGAACGAGGTATCCCGGCTGAAAAAATTGAAGCTATGAAGGATCAAAAGGTTGGATGTTTCTTATCCTACTTTTTTATATTGCTTTGTTAATTACTCTGATTCCAATTTGTGCATAAAAGACTAAGAGGGTTGGGGGGGGGGGGGGGGGTGCATATACGTTGCATTTAGAAGAGCTCCATATATAAATATGAAAGAAAGTCCTGAAATTTTAAATATGAAAAACATGATATCAAATTAATCTTCACAAAACAATATTTGTCAGATTGAAATATCTTATAATTAAAATTCAGTTGGTTCTGATGGTTTTGTTGACTTCCAGGATGTTTTTGACAACTGTAATCCTCATACTATTAAATTAAAGATTGTCGCACCCCACATTTATTATGCACACAAATGATTCTATTCATTATTTAATCTTCATCTTAATATCATCCCTTTGAAAATCCGAATGTAATATCGATAAGCCTAGCACTGAGTATTTTGAAAATTAAATTTGATAAGAGATGAGAATGGCAAGACACGTTTTAAGGTTTTCTGTTTAAACATTTTATATTCTTCACAAGAATATCTTGATATTGTATATTATATGATGATATATTGACTGTATATTATACAAATATTGACTGGGTTGAGGGTAACATTGATTATATTAGCCCCCGATGGACGAAATATTGCCCGACGCGAAGCGGAGGGAAATATTTTCGTCCCAAGGGGGCTAATATAATCAATGTTGCCCGAAAACACAGTCAACATTTGTTGTGTAATATATGAGGAAACACTCCAAAATTCAAAAAAGTAATTGAAAACAGATCACTATAATTTTCTCAGCTCAACAATGAATTCACGAATTCAATTTGTTCAAAGTTTATTACCAAAATATCCTCGGCATCAAACGGTCAATGGTGATATTCCGCCGCCCGTAAGAATTAACATACTGATGTTCTACCTGATTTTACTTCACAGTAATAATTCACGAATCCTTATATCCGTTATGATACCAAACCGTCGCATTGTGCGTCCGTTGTTTACTTGCCTTGACTGACTGTCTATTATGACGTCACCTTGTTTTGGTGTTGCATAGAATTATTTACGTCATCGTTTACGAATCAACAAATCAGAAGCAATTAATTGAAATAAAGGGAATATTCTCAAGATATTATTCCGAGCCGGTCAATATATAGAGAATAATACATACCCGTTTCCATATCACAGCTTGTATCAGCCCGAGACTCCAATATCAGCCCGAGGGCCGAAGGCCCAAGGGTTGATATTGGTCGAGGGCTGATACAAGCTGTGATATGGAAAAGGCTATCTATTATTATATTACATACTTAGTAATAAATTTAAAAAGAAAACCCATCAACTTGAACAAATTGATTATTCATATCATTTGAAAAAGTCTGGACATGTACATGTATTTAATAAAAATATGAGTTCTTGTTTTAACAAACATGAAGCTACAGAACGGAATTTCACCAGGTTTTAAAAGTTGACTGCTTTAAAACATTTGCTAGCATTTGAAGTTTTCAACTGCTCTTAAAAATGTCGACTGTAACTGAAAATGTTTTATTTTTCGTCTGTAAACATGAAAAAATGCCGAAGCGAAAAAAGGCAGAGGAGTTCCGCAAGGGGTGCGATACGGATCCGTATCAGCCCTGGAGGGCTGATAACCTGTATCAGCCCCGGAGGCCGATACGGATTTTGTGATGTCATCTGTATCACATGTGCAAAAAAACTGTATTTATTACTAAGTATGTAATTAAAAAAAATATTGACCGGTCAATATTTTTCGGACGAGCTAATATTACAATTATTGACTAATCGTCTACATAGAGTTATATAGTGAGAGTATACTACTGAATATAACAAAACATTATATTGATCAAATGTTTATTGTGACCTTGTGAATTGTGAAAACTAGGGAAACAAATTTATTCTCTCTGTCTAATCTGATTTCTTTATTAAAGTACTAAATCATTTAACTATAATAGAAGTATAAAATAAGATACCATTTAACAATGAACACATTTTAATTGTATGGATTATGATAATTTAAACGCTGTTTCTTAATAAATAAACATTTCTACATGTTATTATCACACTTGAGGGCAGTATTCAGTAATTGATGATTGTATTCTTTTGCTTAACTTAGTATTTTTTCAGAAGTTATGTGAACACAATTAGATTTTTTGAGAAAACTAGTAGAAAAATTTATTTGTTGTAGATATACATCACTGTTAAATCATTTTAGTAAATTAATGCACCTAATGAATAGTAACAAAAATAAATTTAATTTATAATGAATAAATAAATGAATTCAAAATAATGAGTTTTCAATGATTTTCAAAGTGTCAAAATAACAACACGTCTGCATTGTCGTTACAAATATCATACTATAGACGAATTTTAACACTCAAATGTACTCTTTCTATGATTTTAATCATTCTGTAGATCATTCTTAAATAATATATTTCTTATTATAGATTGATAAAGATGTAATAGCAGAAATGAGCAACGAAGATCTATCGAAATACATCGTCAAATTTGGAGACAGATGTGCAGTTCGCCGGTTTTGTACAAAAGCCACATCAACAACTCCCAAGGCGGGAAATTTAAAAAAAACATCTCTGCTACAGAAGTTAAAGAAAAAACTGCACGCGCGATCTTCAAAAGATGAATCACAAAGCACAGAGAGTGAGGACGAAACTGTTAAGGATAAAAGACGTAAAACATTAAAAGGGAACAGCAATGCCGTGAAAAATGGAAGAACGATAAAAATGGGGTGGAAACATTTTGAAAACTCTGACTATATTCAAGTCAGATCCGACAAAGGGGGAGGGACGGATGACATTTTTGTGCCAAAAAGTTTCACAAAAGCAGATCTATTAGAGAGAGCAAAGTCTATGTTTTTCCAGGAAGGATTATCATCAAAGGGTCGAGAAGAAGAGCTAGAATTTGACATGGCGGACTTCAGATCTCAACCTTTAGATGACAATGTAACTATCGGAGAATTGTTTAAAAAAACTAACAGGAAAAATCTCAGGTATTATTTGTTTACAAAACCAAAAAATGAGAATCAGTCCAAAAAACTAAAGAGAAATGAAAAAAGGAAAAGTCAGAAACACTTGAAACCAATTACTCTCCCACAAGACTCGGATTCAGAAGATGACAGCAGTATTCAGAGAGAAGCAGCAATGGCCGTCAAATCTGAGAAAGCTTGCTCTTCGCGTCCAAGCAGCAGTTTGAATGTGAATTTTGTATCAGATCCTGATATACCTGGCCCTTCAGGTGAACAATCCATCAAGGCATCTAACATGACTTTCAACAAGTCTAAAATTCCAGGACCTTCAGGTCTTTGCACATCTGCAAACCCTCATCTACTATCACAGGAAGATATACCTGGTACATCTGGATTCCACACTTCAGAGTATGTGACCTTTCATGAATCAGACAGTGACACACTTCCTGATCTGCATGATTATTTTGGAACTGTCAGGTCAATGCAAGTTACAATGCCTGACGGAACGCAAGAAGAGGTTATCTACAGTATTGACCCCAATGACAGTGGTATTGTTCAGTTAAACCTCAATAATCAAGAGATTGTGTCGGATGAGGTCCTTATAAGAGTCCATAGGGGACATGCCTTAAAAGAGCTGCTAGAGGCATTTTCCAACACATTATTGTTACCAAACAGCAGAATTAAAATCCAGATGATCCTTCCAAATGGCTCGGTTGAACAAGCGCAGGATGAAGGTGGTGTAACAAGGGACTGCTTGACTGAATTCTGGGAAGAATTTTACGCGACGTGCACAGTTGGTAAGGACTGCAAGGTTCCCTATTTACGGCATGACTTTGGTCATCAGCAATGGGAAGCTGTTGGGAAGATTATAAAATATGGATTTGAAGAATTTGGACATTTCCCCGTCTACATAGCTCGTCCATTTATGGAATACTGCATCGTAGGAGAAGCAAAAACAGACTTGAAGGATACGTTTCTATCTTATGTCAGTCCATCTGAAGCTTCCGTTCTGAAACAAGCTTTGGCAGAGTTTGACAAAGTGGATCTTGATGAGCTCAATGAAATAATGCAGTCATATGACTGTAGGAGATTGCTTACGTCTGACAACATTGAAACAATCGTGAAGGAAATTTCCCACAAGGAAATAGTGCAAAAATCTATGTTCGTAATAGATTCATTCAAGCTTCATTTGCATGGTCTTATGTCAGAAGCAGCGCTTTGTGAATGTTATAAAAACCTAGTACCGAACAATCGACGAGTCATAGAAAAACTGTCTTTCCCAGAAATCCTGCTAGAAAAAGGAGCAGAAATGAAGAGATATCTTCAAAGATTCATACGAGAGCTGGACAAAGAGGCTTTGGGAAAATTCTTGAGATTCTCCACAGGATCAGATTTGATGTTGAAAGAAATAAGGGTCCGGTTTTCAAGCCTTGATGGTTTTGCTAGAAGGGTAATAGCACACACATGCGGTTGCGTATTAGAGATACCTACCTCGTATGATAATTATGTGGAATTTCGGGCAGAATTTATGTCCGTTTTAAAATCGGATGTTTGGGTTATGGACATGGAGTAATATTCGGAGGTAAAAGAAGGTAAAAGAAGAAAACAAAAGGATGCATGTGTTCATATCGAATTTGTTAACTTTCGTAAACTACAGACAGTAGTTAAAAATTCCAAAAAGTAAAAAATTAAAAATATACTTTTAAATGTATATTTCTTTTTAGAAAATGTTTGTTTTTATTCACTTAAACCACTAAATTTGTGTTCACAGTTTATTTGTTAAGTATTTTGACTACACAAACGTGTGATTGTTATGTTATTTTGGAAACGATCCAAATAAATATTTTCATTTAGTATGTCTGCCTTATTCTTCCTACAAGAACGTTTTAACTCATGAATACATGATTTGTGGTAATGGTTATGTTATATAAAAATATGACTCAATGAATACCATCAGTTATTATTGACAACCACAGATTAGATTTGTATCAGCTATTGACTTTATATGGAAGCCAGATATAGTATTGTTTTAATGAAATCATTAGGCATCAATATTAGAATTTGAACTTCAAAATGTAATAAAGCAATCTTTGGCTTATATACGTATATCGGCGATTAAAAGAGTATTGTCATGACTTTGGTCAAAATTATTTCTAAAGTGTGCTTCTCTTTTGTCCGTTGGTTGTCGTTGTCGTGGTAAACTTTTCATATTTTCATCTTCTCCAGTACCACGGAGCCAGTTTCAACCAAACTTCGCAAAACGCATCATTGGATGAGGGGAATTCAAGTTTATTCAAATTAAGGGCTACGCCTTCTTGAAAAGGGAGATAATTTAGAATTTCTGAAACTTTATTGGTAGTTCTGAAAAATAAATCTTCTCAGAAACTAGTCTGCCAGAAAAGCTGAAATTTGAAACTGTGAAAACTATCCCAGGAAGTGAAGACTCAAGTCTGTTTAAATCATGGTCCCAAGGGGTAGGGTAAGTCCTCGATGGGGGGGGGGGGTCAAGTTTTACATATATATAGAAATATAAGACCGCGGAACATTAACTGGCAAGCTTGGAAATATACAGCTTACGTCAGTTTCACTCATTTGAAATGGGCGGGAACAAATTGACACGGACGTCTGAGAAAACATTGGATTGAAACTGAACTTATAGGAAATGTATTTTCAATCCACCTCAGCATTTCTAACTTGCATACTAATGTAAAGCGATCGAAAAACATTTTAATAATTAGTATCAGAAAAGCGGTTGAAAGACATTTTATTTCATCAATAAGTATATAATCAGCAAATGTGAAAAAATACCAATTCGAAGATATCATACGCAGGGCAAAGCATTGTCCAATGACTTCTAATATGAAATATTTTATATATTCTATTATTGGATATAATTTTAATCCTATTAATGGGAACTTTGATTGTTCTTCTCTGTGAATAAATAAAAAATACAAAGATAATGGGAGGTCAGTGTTCATCCCTATGAGTTATGGCCAATTTAATTTGATCTTTTTGCACCTAAAATGCCATTTCAGTCTCATTAGGATTTGTTGTCATTATTTGTGATAAGCAAACAATATTCTCCAGACATTGCTTTTTAATAGCGCGCAGATATAGTATTGTTTTAATGAAATCATTAGGCATAATAGCGCGCAATAGCCACACTGAATAAAGGGATTACGAAAAAATGTACAAAGCTGCATAAATATTTTTGTGACACTTTTACACTTAAAATAGGCAATTTCTATAATAGTTACAATTTGACTTGAAATAAAAACATTTTGAATATCAGGAATTTTATAAGATTAATCCAGTTTGTCTACGTATGTTTTCAGTATTTTTTGACAAAATAAAACATGGGGTCAGTGATATCAAATTTAAGATATATGGATTCAGGGGTACATGTATAATTTTGCAAAATTTGGGTTTTAAAAAATTAAGACTTTTTCAATATGTTTGCATGATTTCATGCCAAACATTTATCACTCTCAAAATTTAATTTTTTGTAAGTCACACAGGATATATAGAACACGTCAAAAACCTATCAAATGTTAAAAATGTGAATAATGAATAAAGTATAATAAAAAGAAAAGTATTTTGAAAATATCTGAAATTGCCTGGTTTAGTCATTTTCATCTAAAAAAAACTTCCGCACGAAAAAAGTTTCTCCAAAATCCTGTTTGTTTCTTAACGAGATCGGGTCTAATTTGTTCTGCCCTAGATTTTTGAATTTAATTTTTTACATAAATTTCTACTGATATAATTATAATTTTAAAATAAAAAACAGACATTTACCACACCGTTTGTTTAAGGGGTCATCTCAAAGTTTGTTAATTTTTAACATAGGACCCAATGGGGTTTTGCTTGAAATGAGTCAATTTTTTTAAATTTTATTTTATTAATTTTTTTTTTAAACTGTCACCCTAGGAATTTCCTTTTTTTTGTTATGCATATTAAAGTTACGTGTATTGCTAAAAGGCATCAAATGGTAAAAAAAAAACCTTTTACCTCCTGGTTTGTTCCAGGGGTCTTATCAAAGTTGTTTTTTGTATGCCCAATTTCCCAGTTTGTCAGATATTGGCTATTTTTTTATTTGACAAAGACGGAAGTGGTGATCTTTATTGTATTATTAAAACATTCAGACATATTTAAGTAATAAATAAATATATATAACATCACATATTAAGGGTCATTTATATAAAATACATGGTTACTGTTTTGAAATTTATAGATTTAGCTATAATTACAGGCGGGTTAAGAAAACGTGACAGAGGGCTAGGCTTGCTGAACCCTCTTCACGTTTTCAACCCCAGCCCAGATATAGCTTATACATCGAGCCATTTATGTTTATTCCACAATATGATATCAATTTTACGCATCAAACGAGCTATTTTAAACAAATTTCGCGGAATATCTGCAGTTGAAACTATCACGCCATGACGTCAACAAAGCAAAAAGATGACGTCACAATACAAATAAAACGCTGTGCGAAAGCGTGCGTACTCGTTCTGTACTCGGCCTCGTTAAGGTATCTCACTCCTCATGTTTTGATTTCATTGCGCAGATGATCATTATATTTAAAATGAATATGATTTTATTTATTTAATCATCAAAGATAGATTATCATTTCATAATTACACAACATTCATAAAGAAAATCCATTTGAATTCAAAAAACAAACAAGTCTTTTGGGGAACTATTTTTTCGTGCGGAAGGTTTTTTTAGACGAAAATGACAGAGACAAGCAATTTTATGAATTTTCAATATACTTTTCTTTTTATTATACTTTATTCGTTATTCGCATTTTTAACATTTGATAGGTTTGTAACATATTTTATAGGTTCTGTGTGACATGTACAAAATCAAATCTTGAGAATGTGATAGCCGTTTAGCATAAAGGCATGCATATATATAGAACATGTCTGAATTTTTTAAAGCCAAATTTTGCGAGAATTTTACCTTTGAAGGCCTATATCTAAAATTTGACATCACTGACCCCCATGTTAAATTATGTCAAAATGATACTGAATACATATTTAGGCAAACTGGATTAATCTTATAAAATTCTTGATATTCAAAAAGTTTTTATTTCAAATCAAATTGTAACTATTATAGAAATTGTCTATTTTAAGTGCAAAAAGGTCACACAAAAATTTATGCAGCTTTGTACAAATTTTTTTCGAAATCCCTCTACTCAGTGTGACCATTGTGCATAATTAAAAACAATATTTGAAGAAATAAGTTTGCTTAATCAAAAATACTGACAACAAATCCTAATCAGGATGAAATTGCATTTTAGGTGCAAAAAGGTCAAATTAAGATACTGATCCCCCATTATCTTTGTATTTTTTAAGTTTGTTTTGTCTACAGATTTCAATGATATACTTCTCAAGAAAATCTTGATACAACAACATTGAGGAGTGGGATATCTGCTATGGAGGTAACTTAACGAGGCCGAGTACAGAACGAGTACGCACGCTTTCGCGCAGCGTTTCATTTGTATTGTGACGTCATCTTTTTGCTTTGTTGACGCCATGGCGTGATAGTTTCAACTGCAGCTATTTAGCGAAATTTGTTGAAAATAGCTCGTTTGATGCGTAAAATTGATACCATATTGTGGAATAAACATTAATGTCTCAAGGTATAAGCTATATTTGGGCTCGGGTCGAAAACGTGAAGAGGGTTCAGCAAGCCTAGCCCTCTGTCACGTGTTCTTAACCCGCCTAAATACTGCTTAATTCATTTATTTCAAGACATTAACCATGTATTTTATATTAATGACCCTTAATATGTTATGTTATATATTTATTTATTACTTAAATATGTCTGAATGTTTTAATAATACAATAAAGATCACCACTTCCGTCTTTGTCGAATAAACAATAGTCATTATCTGACAAACTGGGAAATTGGGCATCTAAAAAATAACTTTGATAAGACCCGTGGAACAAACCAGGAGGTAAAAGGGTTTTTTTTATTTGACGATTTGATGCCTTTTAGCAATAACTTTAATATGTAGAACAGAAAAAGAAATCCCTAGGGCAGAAGTTTAAAAAATGTGCAAAATTGGTACATTTCAAGCAAAATACCATAGGGTCCTATGTTAAAAATTAACAAACTTTGAGATGGCCCCTTAAACAAACGGTGTGGTAAATGTCTTATTTTTTTATCTTAAAATAATAATTATATCAGTAGAAATTCTTGTCAAAAATTTCATTCAAAAATCTAGGGCAGAAAAAATTAGACCCGGCATCGTTAAGTTTTTTCTCAAATTGAGTAAAAACACGACTAAAAATTTTTTTGAGTTTTCTCAAATTTGAGAAAAAACTCAAATATTTGAGAAAAATCTCAGATTTAAGTCTTAAAGATTTGAATTAAGTTTTTGTTTGTGCTTTCAGCAGAGCCCGGCTAAAATAGTAAATTATCTTCCCTTTTGTCGAGATGCATAATCATCTAATAGCTAAGTCGAATGTTTACATAATATACATGTACTGATGCTCACAGCCCTATCACATAGCTTATGAGATGTTATCGGACCTCTACAAAAATATTTTGTAAAAACCATTCTAATTGGACACACGGGTACTCTGAAGTTGATATCAAAAAGATGTTAAAATTTCTGTTCGAAAATATCTATGTAGTTTTTGGAGAGGTCTTCCAACAAATTGTTCGAATTCTGATGGGTACCATTTGCACCCCGCTGTTGAAAGATTATTTTTATATTTATTTAAAGCAAAATTGATTCAAAATCTTTCCAAGATAAGAATAAAACACTTTTTGTTTATTAACTCACATCCTAATGCTTGTTTTTAAATTTATAATAATTTAATGTTCGTTAAATTTAATATTCTTTTATTGAAATGATTTATTCGATTAGAATACGAAAAGAGGGTTACTGTTGAAACACATAGATTTTTTAACATACCAATGGAGAAATTATTGTTCGGCCAGCTCGTTTTTTAAAATAACACTTCATGTACTTATACAGAGCATATTTCTTTTTCCGATCTTAAATGTTTATCCAAAGTTACTGAATATCATATGTTTTGGAAGGAAAATGAGGCGATGGGGACCTTCTTTTTGTAATCAATTAAATGATGCACTGGTATTTGACCTGTATCTTTGGTTAACTCCCACCCCACCTCCATCCCCGTTCTAAATACGTTATATTAGATTCACGAGTATTAACAAATCATCATACTAACAACAAATTAGAAATTCAGTTCCAGAATTTGTGATGTAAAAATATTTTTTCAAAGTGCGTTAAGAGTGCCGATACTAAAAAATGTTGATGTACATTCATAATGCACTTTGAAAAAAATGTTCACAGTGCGTTGATTTTGTCCAAAATTTAACGCACTTTGAAAAAAAAATTCAAAGTGCGTAATTTTTTCAAAGTGCGTTGCCACACACCACAGATTCTGTCGCATCTAGTGTCATATTTTGATGTTTTTATTAAAGAGGACATCATTGGTAACCTGACAACAAAACTTTTTGATAAACATTATGACTCAATTTGACTCAATTTAAGTCAACTTCCCTTAATAATGTACATGTATCAACATGTCATCATCACCCCTAAGGGGGATATATTAGATATATTTTATTAGATATGCAAGAGTGTGTTCTACATATGAGCTATGTTTATAACGAGGCAATAATCAAGTACATCACTAAATGCCATGCATATATGTATAAAAATAGTCACATTCAGGAATAAGCTAATCCAAATCTACGCCAACTTGTTCAAAAACTAATTTCCGCGAAATATCGTACAGGCCAAATATAATAAGTTTACAGTATTTCATTAAGTCAAATGCTTACCGACTTTTTTCATACTTGCTATAGTCTGTCCCAAGTTATTGCTTCCATCAATTTTTTTTATATTTTTAATAAAAATACACATACCTGTGAAAGACATACAATTGAAAACGATGAAAGGGAACATATCTTCATTGAAAAATGATCCCTTTTCACTCATGAAATTTCACAGGAACGAAAACAATTTTCTTACGGAGATTTATAATGGGAAATGTTTACATCTTTTCTCCATTCGGAAATACTCGGGATATCTCGCGCAATTTTCTAACGTTATCATCCGGGCTTATTAATGGCTGGTGCAATGCAAAATCTCTGTAGACTTTCAATTTTGGGATGTGTATTGAAACCTGAAGCGGTAGAGGGGGCGTTTCAAAACAGATAATCTGGACATTCTTCATATTAGTGGATGAATGTAGTTTGAGCACAAAGGTATTTACTATTATTGAAATATCAAGCAAAAAGTAGTGGAAGCAAAAACTCGGGACAGAGTATAGGCTATTATTTACAAACTGGATGGACAAGTTTTCTTCAGTTTTTTTTTATCGATCTTGTCAACGAGCACACGGTGGGCGTGAAAAATCCGCGCGGTATGCTTACTCCTCCATGGCACCTGATCCAACCTGTCAGATAATCGGGCACACAACACGCCGTTGCGCTAATACATTGCACAATACGCCGTGGAGCTAACATACAACAAAACCTATACGGTTTTATGGACCAACATTACTAATACATTGCGGGAGCGGTTTTAGTTTTTTTCACAGTTATAGTCGTTCTATTTAATGTAATATTTATCAGAAAGACAACAATTGAAATATCAATGGTTCTGATAATTCTCGCAGGCTATCATGCATTGTTCGTTGTGATATCTCCAAAGACTGTGTGTGATACAACAATATATGTTACTGTAGCTGTCAGATGATTGGTATGGTGGCATATTTCTGAAACCAGAAAAGTATCTTGACTAGACAAGATAGTTATGTCGACTTTAAGTGATATGCTATGTGTAACAAAAATAAGATGGATGGTAGAAATATGCCACCATAGCTGCAACCATGTAGATGCAATATGCATATGCTGATGTGCATTTGTAATTGTTGTAATTGTGTGGAAGACCATTTCGCGGCATATCATTTGCTGATCCAAATTTATCTGAGTTGAACAATCCGATATTAGTGAGCTTGCCTTCTTAATATCGGACCGATACATATGGTTACGATACTAATATCCTTCAAAATAGACTGTCTCATGTAAATCAACAATGAAATTCAATATCAGTGTTTAAGTTTGATAACAATGCCACATCGAAAATATCAAATAGTTCTCGGCCCTAACGGGCCTCGAAACTCTTAATTTTTTTTTTCATACAGAACTTTTTTAAGTAAACGTAAAATAGTGTAAATAGTGCAGTGCCTATGTGCATGTACTGAAATTATGTATAACATTTTACCTTCACATGCATATACGAGTAGATAAAAATAACGTTATATACCCGTGTATTCTTTGAAAACGGTATTTTGTTAATCGCAGTATACGGTATATTCCAAAATGGAATACAATACTCACATGCGGTGACAAGTAAGATTTAGAATCGAAAGATGTGGAACTTTTAAACTAAGTTTAATGTAATGAGTTTTTTCTTGTAATGGTTGATATAAGAATTTTTTTTACAAAAGGAAGCATCGCAAATAAATGCATCTTGGCTGATAGAGGAAGTGAGGATAAAAAGCAAAAATGAAACAGCAATCCCATGGATGATTTAACATCGACATAACTTAACCACTTGTAGGTCACTCCTATCTCTCCCAACAAAAACTGAAATAAAGAACCCCTCACCCCACTGCAAAGAAAACACCTCAAATTTCTTTCGTAAAAAGAAGCTTATTAGGTGGATGGATATTACAAATCATCCAGTCATTCTGTATTGAGTTTTACTTAGTATTTATTCCTGTTTTTATCAAACTGCTTAAGATATCAGTGATTCTCGAGAATGACTAATTTCATTATCATGAGTGCACTAGCTATACAATACCCGCTACCCATCTGCGCGTGAGATTAGATAATCTAAAAAAATGTTAAAATTAAAAGTCTACACGAAAGATATTAACTGAAGAAATATATGTATATTTCGATAGTTCTAAAGTTTTCAGTTAAGAGGTAAAGTGAACAAGTCCTAATGATTTGTGTATTCTCATATTTTTGTTTAACTTTAATGTATTCATTTTCACTTTAATGTAATTCATTTCAATACAAAATAAACGGTCGCCATATTGAGTTTGTTCCTAAGACATCGATTTACCTGTCTTAAACTTAAGACATAACTTAGGATTTCATAAGATAACTTAAAGACAAGAATAGTGAAACGGATAAGCAATGAACATAGGAAAAAGTTCTTTTCTAAGACATAACTTAGTCCTAAGTATGCTTTGTGAAACGGGCCTAAGGCCGCCATGCTATTAATAGTGAAATGAGTTTCCAATCCAATATCTTTATTACGTTTTATGTAATTTAAGCATAACAAAATCAGAAAAGTTACACAGACGAACAACGATCCAAAAACCTTAATGTCAGTCAAACAAATCTTCATATAAAAGTTGTCTCAGGTTTCGATACAATATTAGAGCTTCGTTAAGGTTGCTAGGTTCAACCCAAGACTTCTCTGCCATGTAAATAATACATAAACGATAAATGTCAACATCGCATGGTTCATCATCCCGAAATTTGCATTCGCTTTTACATACAGCAATTCTATCTTCAGAAACGTTTATCATGTATCCTCTTGCACTGTAAAGCTCTGGAAGATAGTAAGTGATCATTGGACGACCAGCTGGGGATGTCGGATTTGAAGATCCTCGAATCCTATGCGAATTCCAAACACAAACGACTTCGTCAAGTTCACTCTTCAATAATAATTATAGCATGAATTGTTTAATGCTCACTTACTGTAAAAGTTTTTAAAATATTTGGCGTGTATGATATTTAGCAGGAATTTATTTTTCAACAACTTAGGAAGGTTTTCTTAATGTACGAATGTATAAATATCCATACTTTAAATTAAGCTGTGTTAAAACTGATTCAAAATACAAATATAATGTAAAATAATGAATAATTTATAAAAAAAAAAATTGTATTTGATCATTACAAAAATAAAGGGTTTATTATACCTGCAGAAGATCCATACAGCAAAATTGCAGAATATTTACATCCAAAAATGATCCATCAAAATCACCATCCATTTTCAGCTTTGCAAGCGATTCTATCCAGTGCCCACTTGCCTCCCTTCTTAAGATACACCACCAACTTTCAATCCGCGTATTGCAGCAACTATGGCCATATAAAAAACTATTTTCCCCTGCCATTAGAGTTTGCATAGCAGCTACATGTCCATTTTCTGTTCCTCTGTCACCTCGGATACGCTTTGGGCATCCTTTCCTGGCATCAATAGCATTAATGAAATATCCAGCAATGATTGTTGGATCACTACTAGTTCGATAGCACTCTAACCAAATTATGTTCCTTGAAAAGCCGTCGATACATCCATTAATGCATAATCCGTACGGTTTCAATTTATCATACGAATCCATGTGCCATGTGTAATCGGGGCCCATACTTACATATTGTCTCCTTTTTAATCGTCGTTTTGAGCGACGTTCCACACCATTTGGATCGAGAATCTGTTGCAAAATTCTAACCGTTTCTCTGTTGACAACCAACCCGTTTTGTTGACATTTCATGTGCATCCATCTATATCCATGTAATTGGCCAGACTTTGATAATTCATTTTCAATAAACAAAGCGATGTTCAAAAGATCTGTGTAATGTTTTCGTCGATATAGTTTCATTCCTCGTAAAATTCTTCTAAGATGTCGTTCACTAATAATAACTCCCTCATAGTGTGCTAACATCAAAAGCATTTCCTTGTGGGAGAGACCCAAATCAAAGTACAGTTGAATTTCAGTCTTAAAAAGAGCCATTCTTTATTTAACTGCAACACAAAGAAAACAATTTGTATGATAAAGTTCATAAATTGAAATCTTTTATAACCTTTTAAAACCTAAAACAGTTTTGTCAACTAATGTTAAATGTAGTTTTTCAAAAAGCAAAAGTAAATAAACTAATAAAAATATTTGTCTTTCACTTTTTATTTCATTATTCATGCAACTTTTGAAACAAATTGATACTAATTTACTTTACATTGAGTTAATATTTTTCTTATGTTTGCATTGGAAATCTGCGACGTTCAATTAAGAAATAAAAAACATTATTTAGTTAACATGGCGTTATGAATAGCAATTGCTTTGTTGGCATTTAAGAAATAAACAACGTTATTTAGTTAACATGGCGTTATGAATAGCAATTGCTCAGTTGGCTTAATCCATGATGCGCGCTAGCAAATATATAGTAATGCGCGTTACTCAATTTGCATGCACACACCGCTGCAGTTATGAGACTGTATACTTCAAAAAATCATGAGTCAATGCTATATTTTTTGGATATCCATTGTTCTTTCCCACTGTAAGTCCATACGGAGGAACTGCAATTATTTTTCTATAATCGCAATTGCTCTGTCTGTATACTATGACGTCATAAAGGTGTGACGTCATATACTTTTCCATGACGTTATAAATTTTTAAGGTAAGGTTTGCGGCTTGCATTTTTTAGAGGTTGTACCAAAGTTACATACCATTTTGTTCACTATACTAAAGTCTTTTTTCTCATGAAATTCAAATGAATTTTGCCCGTCCCGTTTTATAACTACAAAAGGTCAAAGTTCATGATTTCCAATTTTCATTTTGATGAAATGTAAACAATTTCGTGAAAATATGTACATTTTATTTATGACTATTATGGGGGTTATTTATGCTTAAAATGTTCGAAAATAATATCACTATTAATATCATGATTCACTTTTATTAATTTCTGATGAACTATCTAAAAATAGAATAAAATGCAACAAAAGTCTTAATTTTGGACTACTATTATGTAAACGAAAACATCTTATTTGAAACCTTTCCAAGTCCACCGATTTCAGGAAAAACGTATCTTAGAATATGTGTAATCTGATGTTTCTAAAACACTATTCAAAACCATATGATGCGGATTTCGTTTTCGTAGAAATTGATAAAATGCTTGTGTCCTCTTATTTTTTCATTGAAACTAAAAAAAAAAACGCGAAATAAAAAAAAAACTGAAATCAATTATGACGTCATAACTGAAATAAAAGGTAGTTGGTGTTACGTCACAATGAAAATGTAAAACCACTATACGATACATCATGTGTTTTTTCTCCAACTCCCTAAAATTGATGTATTTAATGTTAAAACATGTTTTATAATAACATTTTTAAGGCATTTCTGTTATATATCATTGATTCTGTTATGTGAATTAAAAAGATACACAACAGTCTGAATGTTTATTTTTTATGCAATAGCTAAATGTCAAGGTCTAGGCTAATACAGGGTATTTGCAAGTGGTAAGATACAAATATAAGTAATACACAACGATTCTTTAGTGAACATTGCGTTATGAATAGCAATTGCTCTTCTGGCATATTTTCTGGCATATTGGAAATGGCCAACAGAGCAATTGCTATTCATAACGCCATGTTAACTAAATAACGTTGTTTATTTCTTAAATATTTACATTTTCTTTAATTTCGTGTTGTCTGCAAATGTGATATATACCTTAAAATTCCTATCTTATCCTAAGGGTAAGTTCATATTAATGGAAGAGCCAAAGTAACAGCAACAAGCGTGAACTTTGATTTTCGCTTGTGACGTTGCATTTTACAGCGTTCAGGGTTTGTGACGTCATAATAAAACATGCTTGTGGCTGTTACATTGGCTCTTCCATAAATTGAACTTACCCTTAGGATAATACAATAATTAGGTATATGTCACATTTGCAAATAAGGTGACATTTTTTTTAAAATATATAGATATAAACATTAAATGCTTATTTTGGATATCGTCTTATTCTTATCAGAGTATCTATTTAAAAACAAGTACATTTAGTAGGAGTAAGAGGTAATGGTAATATCCGATTTTTCTAATAAATTTTTCTGTTGTTCGCCTTACTTGAATCTAATATAAATTATAGTTTATATAATTATATTTTTATATTATTTATAATTAGAAATTATTCTTTATGAATTTTAATTCAATCATCGCAAGCCCCTGGGCACCATTAAAAATATCTCTCAACTCAGATTATTTAACAATGTTTAAAGAAAAACACATGCATTTGAGGTCATCTTGAAACACAGATTATATAAAAATTCGTGTGTAAACGTAAAGTTAATAACCTATATTGATATCTTTAAATAAACATAATTATTTTCTGTTAATGGTTTCATATCAAGGGAGTACTGTAACGAATGTATACTGCGCTTCCCTCAACAATCGCACTGTGAAACATATTACGTCAAATTGTGGTGTTAACAAGTTATGTTATATAAAAAAGCATGTTCCTCTATCCATACTACATGTAGCTAAACAAAAGTCTCTTTACAAGAAAAATTAAATATGCAAATATATCAAATTGAGCGTGTTTGTTCATCGGAAGGTTAACTTCAGAAAAAATATTTACAAATGTTAATCATATTTCTAAAAGTGTGTGAATTGACCAATGATTTTTATTTATTCTTTTAAGTAGATGAGTTTATCAAAAGAAAAAAAGTCCACTTTTTCAGTGCAGTTTTCTGATCCCATCTATTGATCATTTCTTATCTTTTTTATTATTTTTCTTATTTACAAAATTAAAGCACGAAAAAAGTAGAAATGCTTGACAGATAACTTTTTTTTAGTTATTCAGCAATTAAATTGTTTACAAGTTTGAAACTGCAGTCATACGTCTGAAGAAATAACATATTTTTTATATTTATATATTCAAAAGCACATTATATATTGTTCACCCATTGAGATATTTAATGACAGTAAGCTTCTGGTCAATTCCTGAATGAAACATGTATGAACATTGATCAATAAATAACCAAAATTAATGTTAAACTACACTCGTGCCTTACCTTTTTGTGTAATGGCTTCCTTGATGACAGCCTCGCTTATAATATGGCTATCGCCTAGACTATCAGATTGCATTGGAGATTGAAATAACAATTTTATAATTTGTTATAACAAATTTATTTATTTGTTATCACAGATCACAGTCCGTGATAACGGATTTATAACATTGAAATTTTGACACTCTTTAATTTGTTATCACGAATTGGATGAAAATACGTTATAACAGATTTTAAAAAACCGAAAATACGAATTCAATCTTTGAAATAACGAATTCAAGAATTCGTTATTTCAAATTTAATTTGTTAAAACAGATTTCAAAATTTGAAATAACGAATTCAGCGAATTTGTTATAACAGATTAAATTCGTTATAACGAATTCCTAAAATTTGTTATAACAAATTAAATTCGTTATAACGGATTCAACAATTCGTTATAACGATTTAAATTCGTTTTAACAAATTCAAGAATTCGTTATAACAAATTCAAAAATATTTTTTGATAGGTCCTATATGGGCTTCCGTACCTCTATACTGTTTTATTGGGTATATATATTTATATCAAGACAAAATGATATAATACGAAAGCCTAGTGAGGTCAAATATGAATGTTAAAAAAAATAATAAAATGTCGTTATAACGAGATAAAAAGTCGTTATAACGAGATAAAAAGTCGTTATTACGAGATAAAATGTCGTTATAACGAGATAAAAAGTCGTTATAACGAGATAAAAAGTCGTTATTACGACTTTTTTAAGTCGTTATAACGAGATAAAAAGTCGTATTAACGAGATAAAAAGTCGTTATTACGACTTTTAAAAGTCGTTATAACGAGTTAAAAAGTCGTTATTACGAGATAAAAAGTCGTTATAACGAGATAAAAAGTCGTTATTACGACTTTTTAAAATCGTTATAACGAGATAAAAAGTCGTATTAACGAGATAAAAAGTCGTTATTACGACTTTTTTAAGTCGTTATAACGAGATAAAAAGTCGTATTAACGAGATAAAAAGTCGTTATTACGACTTTTAAAAGTCGTTATAACGAGTTAAAAAGTCGTTATTACGAGATAAAAAGTCGTTATAACGAGATAAAAAGTCGTTATTACGACTTTTTAAAATCGTTATAACGAGATAAAAAGTCGTATTAACGAGATAAAAAGTCGTTATTACGACTTTTTTTAAGTCGTTATAACGAGATAAAAAGTCGTTATAACGAGATAAAATGTCGTTATAACGAGATAAAAAGTCGTTATTACGACTTTTTTAAGTCGTTATAACGAGATAAAAAGTCGTTATAACGAGATAAAATGTCGTTATAACAAGATTAAAAGTCGTTATTACGACTTTGAAAAGTCGTAATAACGAGTTAAAAAGTCGTAATAACGACTTTTTTTGTATATAATATGACAATTTGTGTATTTTATCCTCTTTATAAAGTATCGATCGCGATGGAAGATATTTGGGATTGCATTCCGGTAGAATGTGTGAGAAAAATGAAAGATGAAAAGGTATATACAGTCAAACTTGTATTAAGGTCAAGATCTAGTAAATGTAAGGTGCCTACAAGTTTATGAAATTCAGGATATAAATTCTTTTAATGATGCTTTATAACAATATCTTTGTTTGATAGGGTGTACCGGGGCTTAATTTTTTGGTAAAAACAATGAAAAATCATGTTTTAAACAATCGTTTTCTATGAAATATGAAGGATAAAAGTAACAAATCTCGGAGTTTTGTTTATTTTTGACTAATGAAATATATCTAGATTGCCTACAGTCTCTCCAAAAACGGCATTAAACAAGCTCTTTACCTCCTCTTTAAAATGATGTCAAATAGAATATAGGTACCGGGATTACTTTTCCTGTGATTAAATATAGAATGTCAAAATACTGTTTTATTTTACACATAATTCTTTAAAAGCCGTAAAATACGGGAAACATTTTTTCAAATCAATTATGACGTCATAATGGTTCTAGCACCAAAAAGACAGTCTGGAATCATTTACTAGATCTTGACCTTAAGCAGTCACCTGCGGGAGGCACCCAAAGTGACCTCTTAACAGAGGTGACCTTTGAATAGAGACTTATGAATTTGCCAACATCAAATACCTTATTAAAACAATTATTGGATTTTATTTTAATTATATACTTGATATTTAGCATAATGTTTCAAAATGATAGATAAAGTAATTGATTTGGTGTTTTTATAGTATCTATTATATTTACAAATAAGTACGAACACATAACAATGCATTGTGCATGCAATTGTTTATAATTTTTTTAAAATTGTTGGAAAACGTCATTACGTGGTAAAACCTTATCGCTGACATTTTCACAATAATAACACTAACTATTTACATGAATACCGTATATTTAGAAAACAAACACTTTTAATACAAATCAACAGTTTATTTTTTAACCGACCGTATCTGAACTCAAAATCATATTATTAAATTCAGCAATTTTCTCTTGCCTCGCCGCGGACATTTTTAACACCTATTTCATTCATGTTTATAAAACAAACATTGTTAATACATGTTTGAACAATTCACTTGATTCCCATTCGTATCTGATCTGCTAATTGCGTGGACCCTGAGGTCCACGCAGAAAATATATAAGCGAGGTTAAACCGGATGCTATGGGGAAAATTCAGCTTGCGCATGAGCTAGCATGGTTCTTGTGCGTAATGGGTAGCTCAGGGAACCAGGGTAGCACACGTTAATCTGAATCGGGATCGGGATTCCATGCCATATGTACACATAAGTAATTGTAAAGTTGTCGGTAAACAGTACAGAAACAAAGTATTCCTTTAAAAAAAAAATGATCGGCATGTGATATGAACTGTCAGTATCATGGAATAAGTTAATGTTATGCCGAAACTACAACATGCATCAAATAACATAAATCGCGATGTTTTGTTGTTTTCCGAATACACATGTAGCTTAATTAACTTTACTTTTATAGTAGGCGAGGCTAGAGTACTTCCCGATTAAAATTTTTTTAAGCATTTAAGTATGATTGAATAAGTATGTGACCGTATATAAATAGATGATTGAATAATTATGTCACTGTATAAAAGTTTAAATATCAAGTAAAATGCATCAAAATATGAAATTAATTTTCACGAAGCTGTCACTGCATAGTTTACATAGTTAATAGTGCGAGGCTTAATGTGTGCGCAAAAAGTAGATTTCGCCAAATGCCTGATACTATACATGCAATCTTCATTAATATAGATCATAAATATTTTAGAAGTATGAACCCTTTAAATTCTGAGGTAAAAAGTCAGGGCTATGCAAATTTAGTGGTAATGTAAACCATTCAATTTCAAGAAAAAGTGATCTGCATTCATTATTTAACGTGCTCTCTCTCTCTCTCTCTCTCTCTCTCTCTCTCTCTCTCTCTCTCTCTCTCTCTCTGTGTGTGTGTGTGTGTGTGTGTGTGTGTTAAGAGGGCTTGGGTCGATGTCCTTTTATATCAGTTTGGCCTCCTTGAAAAGAAAAACTCCATATAAAGATATAAAAAATGATAAAAATTTAAGTCAAAATATATGATTTTTTTCTTTACCAAATAATTGTAGATAGCTTCAATAATCATTTCTAAAAATATTCAGGTACATGAAAATCGAATGGTTAATTAAAATTTAATTTTTTGGCACACCCCCCCCCCCCCCCCTCCGCCTTAGCTTGCCTGATTTCAACTTCTTTACTTGTTATGCAAAAGGTTAACAATAAAATAACATCACAGCAAAATGAAAATCAGTACAAATGCTTTTGCCATTTTTGACATATAGAAAAGCTATTAAAAGAATCAGAAAATATATTTAAATATTATACCTCACATTTTTATATAAAATTGCATTTACCCAATTGCAATGTGTCAAGAATTATAAAAGTCCTTGCAAAGTTACGTTTGTACTTACTAAAATTTCGGATTTTTCCTTTAAGTGTACTAATATTTGCAAAGTTACGTTTTTACTTATTAAAATTTCGGATTTTTCCTTTAAGTGTACTAATATTTGGATTATTTTAAATTGCTCTCTTCTGGTTTCTTCTTTTTTAAAACTATAATAATACCTGTTAGTGCATATTGGTAAAAGTGTACTTATGTTGAATTTAAGAAACAATCAATAATTTGAGGTCCTCTTAAGTATAATGTTCGATCTCTTTGTTATTTAGATAGACCCTGAACTTATAACGTCAATGAGCGATCAGGAGCTCTCAGTATACATCCCTTTGCATGGAGATAGAATAAGAGTCAAGCGCTTTTTAGAACAAAGACAAAAGAAACAAAAACAGAATTCGAAAAGAGAGAATCTTCTTGCGGTGTTAAGAAAAAAAATTGAAGACCCGCGACAAAAGCGCAAATTTAATGATTTGTCTGAAGAAGAAGAAGAGCAGCAACTTGAAGATATGCGACCTAGGCAGATAGGAAACAAAAACGCAGAAAAACAAACCAGAAAAATTGAGTTAGGGTGGATGCATGGAGGAGTCCAAGTAAGACTCAAAAAGGGGGGAGGTACCAGAAAAGTTAGTATTAAAAAAAATGCAACAAAAGATGACTTAATAAAAGAAGGAATAAGATTGTTTTTTCCTAATGGAGAATCACCAAAAGGACCAATTACAGACTTTGTGACTGACCTGAGAGATTTCAGTGGTAGGAGTGTTCGAAATGAGATGACTGTTAAAGAAATATATGATGAAACAAAACTTTCCCTATTGCGTTTCTATTTTACAACAAAGGAAAAAAATGAACTCAAAAATGCTGAAAAGGATGAAAACAATGAGATGGACGCAAATGAAATATCGCAAGATGATAATAAGTCAGACGACGAAGACGAACTTCCTGATCTACACGTAACCTTACGTCACAGGAGAACAGCATCTCCGGAACATGACATTTTGAAGCAAGCAATACAGCTGGCGGGAATAGATGAGGAAATAGATGACAATGTTTTAGATGAAACCCCTCCTCCGAAAACGCTTACGGAACGGAAAATAACAGTACATAGAGGACATGTTCTGAAAGAAATGATCCAGGAGTTTAAGGATGTTGACCCTTTTAAAGATCTCTGTACTCTGGACGTGATACTTCCTAATGGGATGTCCGAAACTGCCGAAGATGGAGGGGGTGTTACTAGGGACATCCTTTGCGAGTTCTGGAACTCATTTTTTGAAGAGTGTACTTTAGGAAGCGCATTCAAAGTACCATGCCTGAGACATGATTTTGGAGAGTCTGAGTGGCATTCCGTAGGGAAAATTATTGTTTTTGGATGGAAGAGTGTTGGACACTTCCCTATACAGCTTTCGATTGCTTTTTTAGAGCAATGTCTATATAACACAGTTAAAAGCAACATACTTGATGAATTTTTAAAGTTTATTCCGGAAAGTGATGCGCAGTGTCTTAAATCTGCCTTAGAAGACATTGAATCAGTTGATATGGATGAGTTTCTTGAAATTTTAGATCAACACGAAATAAAAAGAGTTCCTAAACAAGATACCATTCTCAAGATTTTGGAAGAAATTGCACATAAAGAACTGATTCAATCTTCTATGTTTGTCATAGACTGTATCAGTCCTTATCTTAAGAAACTTGGCATTCCAGAAGATAAGCTGAAATCAATGTACGAAAGTCTTTTTCCAACAACCAGGAAAGTTTTAGCGTTGTTGAAGTTCCCCGAAACCATGTCTCAGGAGGAAATAATTGTGTCAAATCATGTACGTCGATTTGTCAGAGAGCTTGACATTTTTACCTTGAAAAAATTCATGAGATTCTGCACCGGGTCTGACTTGCTGCTTAAAGACAAAATTGAAGTGTCATTTGTGAACGTTCAAGGTTTGGCGCGCCGCCCTGTTGCTCATACTTGCTCGTGTTTGCTTGAAATTCCGAAAACATACGAAAATTTTCCAGGTTTTAGGACGGAATTTTTGGCAGTTCTAAATGCAAATGTATGGGTAATGGACATTATTTGAAATGCCTCAATACATGCGCAGTACATATTTACACTGGCGAATATGTGTTGCTAAAAGCGAAACAGATCGTAAATCTTTTAACTTTGATCTTTAATTTTTTATGTGTTTTATGAAAAGAAGCATGAAAGGAAATACTTGTATGCTCAGTTTTAAGAAGCCTTAATTTCAGTTTTGTTTCTTTTTAAATTCTTTTTGTAACAAAGTTTTTGTTTAGATTTTTTATGATATCAGCATTAATTTCATAAAAATGTAATTCTATATTTTTCTTGTACATGTGTACATGTATATAAGTAGGGAACAGGGGAATTGTGTATTGATATAAGAAATACAGCCAATAATTATTAATAGATCTAAAGTTTGCAAATTATAAGACACACTTAAAAACTACTAGTACGTAGATTATGATGTCATTTCATAATAAGTGTACATCAGAACCTTTCACATTGATTATGTGTTGTTTGATGTTCTTTAACATTCAAATATCTTTGTCGGGAAGCTGATGATATTTTGTATTGGTTTGTTCATTAAAGCAAAATGTAAAAGATTGTTCTTGTGTGCTTATTTTATAATTCATATATTATACATGTATGTAAATTACAGAACAAAATGTGTATGACCAGTTTTCGAATTTCTCATTCAATATTTTGTTCCTCCTTACAGAGAGGGCATGCATAATATCAACTAAATATCAATGTGCAAAAAGGAGTGAATATATCATTTTGACAATGCTGAAAAAGGAAAAAAAATCAAAAGTATAGAACAACGTGATAATCGTTATAGAAAATGGGGCGGGGGGGGGGGGGGGGGGGTGCTATATACCAGTTATTATTACAGCAACAGTCAAAGTAACAATTATTTAAGGAATAATTTTAATTTTTGCCCAGATTATCCGATATAACCTGGTTTGAGGCAGTGCACGCTTTTTTATAATCCGCGAATAGATTAAAAAAATATTAATTGTAAAAGATAGAAATTATTTAAAATTTGAATTTAAATAAAAACTGTAACACGCGCGTGAAAATGGGGTTGTCAAGAGGGGTGGCTACATAGCTAACCAGGTTATACAAAATAAATTATTTTTTTTCTGTGTGTTTAGCCAATCAGAAAGCGCGTTACAACTAGAATTAATATATATATAAATTCTGGTTGTAACGAAGCATTTGATTGGATAGAAAATTTTTGTTAAATTTGTATAACCTGGTTTGCTTGTCACAAGACACGTCACAATGTACCAACGTCAAAAACGTACTAATCCGCTTGACGTTACGTTTGAATTTTGAAGAGGTAATTATCATTTTAAAAAGTAAAACGCACTCAATTCGTATAATTAATTACAGAAAATTAAATTATAAGGAATGAACTCATTATCTACCCAAGTTATACGAGTTTACCTGGGTTGGAGCAATTTACGCTTTTTTATTATCCGCTTCGCGGATTATAAAGCGTAAATACTCGTATAACTTGGGTAGAAATTGAGTTCATTTCTTAATTAGCTTTAAAACGCCATACTATATGAATTTAATATATATGTTAACAATACCCAAACCTTTACAGACAAAAAAGTTTTACGTTAATATGAAATTCATTAGGCAATTGAAATATGTGAATTGTCAGCCATTTTATTTAAATGTTTTATATAAACTCCTCATATTCTGCAATTATGTCATTCTAAATAGTTCTATCGAGCCAGTAAAGTAAATTCCGTTTGTCATTGTAATAGACAATCATTAAGTCACAATAGTTCATAGCTGTTCAAGAATCGCATCTCTAAGACTTAAGTACAACTCTTTGGCACTAAATGCATTGTCTGGCATGACATCTCCAGTTTCCTCCATTATATCGAAACAGAGTTCTTTAACAGTGTCATCACATGGGTGTTCTGGTTTTGGGGTTGTTTCTTCTTCACACAAGTTAACTTCGTGTGTATTAACAGGGCAAAGTTGGTTCTCACAACCGAACAGCTCAGGCAAAGTATACATCATCAGTGGACGATTTCCTTCGCGAAGCCTGTTAACACTCGACGAAATAGTGTGGGTATTCCACATTGCTGCCAACTCGTCCAGGTCTTTCTGTCAAAAAAAAATTAAGAAGTGCTAGCCTAGGCCTACAAAACTCAGAAACTAACCGCCCACTTACGAGTTTGATCCCTTTTAGTTGTATAACTTAATAATTCAACAAACACTCAGAGAGAGAGAGAGAGAGAGAGAGAGAGAGAGAGAGAGAGAGAGAGAGAGAGAGAGAGAGAGAGAGAGAGAGGGAAAAGAGAGATATTTAAATTTTACCTGAATTAGCTTGATGAAACAGAACTGTATTAAGCTTTTGTCGAGAAAGGTACCACAAAATGACGTACTTTCATTATCACTGGATAGGTTTTGGAAAAGATCCATCCAAAATTGTCCTACTTTTTTTCTCAAACATCCCCAAAACCACTCTATTCTCTGATTATGTGTGCTTTTTCCATAAAGAAAGCTTTTTTGTCCTGATAATTCATCCTGATGGTTACGTCTAAGAAAAACTTGCATCTGTTCAACATGGGTGTTTTCTGTTCCCATGTCTGTTCGAATTCGTTTTAGAACACCTTTCTTCCGTCGAACTGCTTGAATAAAGTAGTAAGCGATTACTTTAGGATCACTGTTTGTTGTACTAGCTTCTAGCCACATTATATTTCGCGAAAATCCGTCGATGCATCCGTTAATAGCTATGCCATATGGCTTTAATTTGTCATATGAATCAATGTGCCATACAAAGTCTGGTCCCTTACTAACGTATTGGCGTCTTTTTAAACGTTGCCTTCTTCGAGCTGCCATCCCGCCCGGGTCTAGTAACTTCATTATTTCATATACACTGTCTCTTGGAACACGTAGATTATTTTGCAAGCATTTGAGATGCATCCAACGGTAACCATGTAGTTTTCCAGCAGTCTGCTGCTGCTGGGCAATGAATATCGCAACATCCAATAGATCACTATAATCTTTTCTTCTTCTCATATTTAAACGCCGTAGGATGCGCTTTAAGGTTGAAACGCTAATGACAATATGATGAGTTAAGGCAAGAAAGGCTAGAATTTCCGCATTTGACAAACCAAGGTAAAAATACCGTTTTACTAGTTCTTCAGTTTCCATTATCACACCTTTAATATTCCATTGGTATTTCCTTTACCTTAAAGATGTATAACGGTATATATATAGCAATTTCTCGTAATAACGACTTTTTATCTCGTTAATACGACTTTTAAAAGTCGTAATAACGACTTTTATCTCGTTAAAACGACTTTTAAAAGTCGTAATAACGACTTTTTATCTCGTTATAACGACTTTTTATCTCGTAATAATGACTTTTTATCTCGTTATAACGACATTTTATCTCGTTATAACGACTTTTTATCTCGTTATAACGACTTAAAAAAGTCGTAATAACGACTTTTTATCTCGTTATAATGACTTAAAAAAGTCGTAATAACGACTTTTTATCTCGTTATAACGACATTTTATCTCGTTATAACGACTTTTAAAAGTCGTAATAACGACTTTTTATCTCGTTATAACGACATTTTATCTCGTTATAACGACTTTTTATCTCGTAATAACGACTTAAAAAAGTCGTAATAACGACTTTTTATCTCGTTATAACGACCTTTTATCTCGTTATAACGACTTTTTATCTCGTTAAAACGACTTAAAAAAGTCGTAATAACGACTTTTTATCTCGTTAATACGACTTTTTATCTCGTTATAACGACTTTAAAAAGTCGTAATAACGACTTTTTATCTCGTTATAACGACTTTTTAACTCGTTATAACGACTTTTTATCTCGTTATAACGACTTTTATCTCGTTATAACGACATTTTATTATTTTTTTTAACATTCATATTTGACCTCACTAGGCTTTCGTAGTTCTAGACTGGAATATGGTGATGTTGTTTGGAGCAGCTGTATCAAGGAAAATCCGAATTGCTTAAACATGTACAAATTGAAGCAACCAGTAGGCATGCTTATGAAAATTTCTTATGATACGTCCTAAGAGATATCTTAGGGTATGTCTTAGGACGTATCTTAGGACATTCTTATGACATCTCTTAGGATGTAAAACGAAAGCGTCTTAGAAATGTTTTAGGTTAAGATGTCTTAAGTTTCATCTTAATTTTTTTCATGTACATTGAGCAGCTGCGTCTCTTAATCGAACAACAGAGGCACACAGTGTACTTGGCGCAGAGAGGAGTTACCTTTGAAGTGACTGAAAATTGAAGAATCACTTATTATTGAAATTAAACAAGTTAGATTTGTATAACAATTGTTTTTTTTTATTCAATTATAACATGATAGAATTTTAATAAATTTTTGATATGAATATAAAAATAAATTTTATTATAATGATAATTAAGCGTCATATGTTAACAGACAAGTCAGTGTGAAAAACGTCCGTTTATAAGCATTTCTCTGGTCAAAAATAAGTTTTAAAGATGAATTGTTCCAAATGAACGAACCATGAGTGCCACCTAACCATTTGGGTACAATGTTCAAAAATTTCATTTTAGAATCAAATACGCTTTGTACATTGATGGAATGAAAATGTTTCCTGTTAACATAAAGGTGTTCGTCGGTAGATGGGGTTTTTATTTTGATGCGAGTACCATCTATTGCGCCGATTGTTTTGGGGAATCCCGCTTTTAATTTCATTCAGGGTACCTTGATTTGTTGGCATAAATATGTAAGTGTTGGCTACTCTTACAAGGCATTCAATTACATCACCGAGTACATACGATACACTCTGACGAGAAATGTTATGAATGTCACCAACTACTGCCTGAAAACTTCCAGTGGCGAAAAATCTCAATGCTACCATGATTTGTAAAGAAACTGTGAGTGCACATGTCCTCAATGTAGGTCGTTTGAGTTCGTGTTCGAACTGTTCAGCTGAATGATAATATGTCTCGGCAGCCTATACTTGCTAACAATAGCTTCTTCTGTCTCGTAGTCTAACGGATTGTCTCGGTCTCTGAATATTCTGTTTCGCCGTCTACGTCTCCTTAGTTGAAAAAACCATAAGGCAGCAGCCATTTTTGTTTTATATTAAGCAAATATATATCTTAAGTCAAGCCCTTGTTTGTCTTAAATTTAAGATATTTCTTAAGAAGGCTCTTAAGTTGAGACATCATCGATGGACTGACTTAAGAATAAGACGTTGCTTAAGTTCATCTTAAGATATGTCTTAGTCTTAAGATACCTTCATAAGCATGCCTGCAGGACAGTGACAGGGATTAGAGTTAACTCTTCTAAAATCATTTTATATTGTGAGCTTAATTTGGAAACCTTATAATCTCGAAGGGATAAACATAAACTAATTATATTCTCCAAGATTATAAATGGTTTAGCACCACAAGATATGTTAGATTGAATTCAATCATATTTTCTAACTGAACATACATATAATCTTAGGTCGAATGAGTTTTTTTTTACTATCTACCACTATATATACTTATTACAATAGCTTTGCTCCGTCTAGATGTAAATTATGGAATAATCCTCATGCAGGAAAGTAAATTTCATCAACTTTATCTTTCTTTTTAATTTATTTTACGTCAATTACGGAATAAAGCTAGTAAAGCTTACTTTAAGGATTTTTTAAACGGATGGGAGTCGATGTGTATAGTGTAGGTCTGAATCTGAAGGAAATGTGATTTTTTCCCCCTGGATATCCAAGATATACTCAACAAAGAGACGAACTTTTTAAACAGCTTATTGACATTAGTGTACCTTTTTATATGAACTATATACTTTACGGTAGTTTTGATAAAACTGTAAAATTGTTTCCCATGTTTATATTTATATTAGAGCTCCAAAGCGTTTTTGATTCTCTTTTGTTACACGGTTTAAATCTATTTAAGTAATATACATGTATATTTACTTAATATATAGTCCCCTTTTATTTACTGTTCTTTTCAAATGGGCTGGACCATGAAAATGTCATTCTTATGTTTGTATCCCTGCAAGTATAAATGAAGGTGATAGGTTTGTTAATGTAGGTGTGAGTCAACATGTATACCAACAATAAGTCATACAATCATATATGATAAATATTCAGATAATTATTTAATATTCAAGTACCCCCTGTCTTATATGCACATAATATCAATAATATTCTGTAAACTTGTAATACTATATTCTTATGACTATAGATAATTTCTTCTTGACTTGTATGTTTGAAAGGGTTTACATAGGCTATGACTCTTATTCAATCCATTCAATAATTTGATCATTCCGTTCAATAAAACACGTTTAAATTGAATTAATGATGTAGGTGGCTGTGATAGGAAGGTCAACCATCTACTCCAACGCTGCTGTATGATCTTCTTCTACATATTTCTACTCAAAAAATGCAATTTACCTATTTATTGACGAAAACAATTACTGTTAGTATTTATGATACAATTTTGTAATCAAAGCAATTTAGAAACTATTAAAGCAAAATTATTTTATTGTAATCCTGTACAAAAATTAGGTTGCTAACTTGCTACAGATTCCATGAAGCAGAATTGTTTATGCCTAAAAAAAAATCAGCGATTTAATGATATTTAGTTATACCCTAGTAACTACGTAACAAATAAAATTTTTAAAAAATGGCTTTCAAGATATAGTTACTATAGCATTGTTCATGAAGAGTACGTATTAGCATATCATCATTTTGTACACTGTTATTGGCTTGATAGGTGTGAATACAAAATACAAAAACTACGGGGGGGGGGGGCTTGCGTAGTATATAACTTCAATTTCAATAATAATTTCCCTATTTTCATATCAATTTTTTACAGCCTCCAAAAAAAGCAAAAAAAGTAGGGGGGGGGCCCACTCCATGATAATTCAATTTTTTATATGTAAATGTTAAAAAATTAGTTGCTGCGAGAAAAAGTGGGGGGAGGGGGCAGCCCCCCTACCCCCCCCCCCCCCCCCCCCCCCCCCCGATGCTACGTGCCTGCGGCGTGAATGTAAACAAATGAACAATGGGAAATGAAAACATGAAATGTTGAAATAAGTGAACGCAAATATGAATACTAATTTACTAAAATAATTAATCCTGTGACATATACAAATATTCTTAAAAAACATATATTCTTTTCAGAAATATATAGATATCACACAAAACAGCAATTATACGCGAAAAGTTTATTATGAATAAAATAGTTATAACATATTTAAAGTGATGATATGTAAATTAAAAAATATTCATTTATAAAGTCTCATTTTTAACCTCCCCCCCCCCCCCGTTGAAACATATAAATATAAATAATAAATATGTATAAACTGATAATTTTTAATTAAATAAACTCAAGTTATAATATTGATTCGTTATTTTGTGCTTCTTTGCTGTTGAATTTTGAACCGGTTTCATGATCAAAATTCCACGATGCGGGTCAATTTTCAACGGATTAGGGTCTTTATTCAACACCTTTCGTCTCATTATTCAACGTGGAAAAATGACCCCCGGGTCAATTTTCAACCCGGGTCAAAATTCTTCGTTACACCGTAATGGACGAAAAATAAACATAATATTCAGCTAAACTGTAGCAATAAGCTTTTAATGAACGACACCTTTTCTATCGAAAAAAACCGGTATTTTTTTTTAGAAAAAAATTTGAGGTATGATTGAAACTGGACCAAACAGGAAAAGGTTCATGTGTAAAAAAAATCGTTGCCGATGTGACGAATGCGCTTATTTCCGTAATACATTTCTCATGGTATTATAAAAGGAAATGCCTAATATCACATTTCTCAAAAAAAAAATTTGACATGTAATTTAAACTGGAATATAAGATAATGCGTATCAAGAAATGTCCTAAGGGGGTAAATATATTTTGAGCGGCATGGGGTTCGAAGACCGCCGTGAGGTCCCATGTAACTCAATTGCTTCTGAATTCTAAGAATTTTGAGAGAGAATTTTTAACCGGGTTTCCGATTAATAGTAAAAATGGCGGGCGGGCGAGTGGCTGTCAAAAAGCTACCCTTATTGTACCGATAACTCTTCGAACAGTTTTCAAGATAAGAAGTTGTTCTTTTGCAGATCTTGCATAAATTGAACTTTTTACTATGGGAGGCACTATGGGTAGCTCCCAGGTCTTCCATCCGAATTTTTTTCAGACCGGGAGCTACAGAACTGCAGCTAGTTCACAAGTGGCTGTAAAGCTGTATTATAATAGCTCTCCAGGAAATTTTTATCAACCAACTTCACAAAGTGAGTCTGTATTGAACAGACATTCAGGACGTCATACTCATATCCCGTAATAATTGCTTGAAATAAAAAAAAATGCCAATTTTTACCTGCATGATAGGCTTTTTTTCCCTATATAATGCCGACAATG